>NC_059363.1:12550503-12856337 GCF_019703515.2 Myxocyprinus asiaticus | reverse complement strand
ATTTTTAATGTATATAGCTGTTATTTCTATTCCTTTTCTCATTTTCTATGATTAAGTTGTATTATATCTCAAAGTTTTAGTTAGGATGTTCTCGATTTTGCTGTTACATTCGTGCTTACATTCCATAATTTCAAAGACTGATAGATATTACAGTGCGACGCTCAGAGTAATCTGAACATTTTCAGACCTGTTTACTCCAAACATCTTTATTTCTGTTTTACAGTTTGTGAGTGTTCTCTGTTGTGTCTGTTTTTCCATCTAGCAGAGGAACTCGAGGGGGAAAAGAATGAGCTGATTTGAAGAGCACTGATAATGACGACCAGAATAAATGCGGCCTGGTTACACAGCATAGCAGGGAACGTACATGCTGTGAGTAGTAGGGCTGAGTATTGATACAGGTTTCACGATTAGATTTCAATTCATGCTTTCAATTCCGATTTCGATTTGATATAGATTGATGGTAATGTCCCTTTTGCTTACATATAAAAGAAATTCTCTCCCACACTGTAAAATATAATTTGTTTACTTTAGTTTTTGTCAAGGCAATCAGTTTGCATGCTTTTTCTAAGTAAACATACTTATTTGGCTCAAATAAACTGAACATAATTTTTAAGTAACGTTAACTAGTTACAAGTAAGCTTAACTCATCTATGATTAAAGTATCTTTGTTTTGATTTAATTATTTAAATTGGGTTATAACATGTTTTATACAGTATAAGGGAAATTATGACTAGACACTAGGTTAGCCATATGGCACACTTGACTTTATTCAGTACTTCTTAGTGCACATAAATCTGCACTTTTGTAAAGTACGATTGAGTAAAGGAGAATGGCTTAACCTTAACAGGTTCCAAGTTCACCAGAGTTAACACTAATCACCCTCATGGTGACTTAACAAAAATCTCAATTATCAACCAGCTACAACAACACAACAACAATTGTCAAGAATTAAAACTAAATATAACAGTCTTTTATTTAAAAATATTTTACTACATAAGTTCCCTTGTTTTGACCAAACAAACATAATGTATTCAAGTGCAAGGGTTTATGGGTATTCCACACAGCTGAAATTTTGTACTTGGTAATTTTGAGTTAGTAGTACTCAAAGTCAAAATTTAAAGAACTTATGTATTTGAGTTATGATTCCAAAATGTGACATTTCAAGTAATGTTTAATTAGGACCACTTAAATGTTTTTATTAATGACAACTTTAGGATTTAGAGAGTAAAGTTAACATAATTAAATCTAGTAAGAATTGTAAAAACTTGAGACTAAGTTGAGTAAACTATTTTTTTATAATTTGAGAGAACTACAGTTGAAGTCAGAAATTTACATACACTTAGGTTGAAGTCATTAAAACTCATTTTTTAACCACTCCACAGATTTAATATTAGCAAACTATAGTTTTGGCAAGCCATTTAGGACATCTACTTTGTGCATGACATAAGTAATTTTTCCAACAATTGTTTACAGACAGATTGTTCCAGTGGGTCAGAAGTTTACATACATTAAGTTAACTGTGCCTTTAAGCAGCTTAGAAAATTACAGAAAATGATGTCAAGCCTTTAGACAGTTAGCCAATTAGCTTCTGATTGGAGGTGTACTGAATTGGAGGTGTACCTGTGGATGTATTTTAAGGCCTACCTTCAATCACATCATGGGAAAATCAAAAGAAATCAGCCAAGACCTCAGGAAAAAAATTGTGGACCTCCTCAAGTCTGGTTCATCCTTGGGAGCAACTTCCAAATGCCTGAAGGTAACACATTCATCTGTACAAACAATAGTACGCAAGTATAAACACCATGGGACCATGCAGCCATCATACCGCTCAGGAAGGAGATGCATTCTGTCTCCTAGTGATGAACGTGGTTTGGTGTGAAAAGTGCAAATCAACCCAGAACAACAGCAAAGGACCTTGTGAAGATGCTGGAGGAAACAGGTAGACAAGTATCTATATCCACAGTAAAACAAGTCCTATATCGACATAACCTGAAAGGCTGCTCAGCAAGGAATAAGCCACTGCTCCAAAACCGGCATAAAAAAGCTAGACTATAGTTTGCAAGTGCACATGGGAAAGAACTTACTTTTTGGAGAAATGTCCTCTGGTCCAATGAAAAATTTTTTTTTAATGAAAAACCACACATAACTCACCACACGTACCATCGAGAGCGAGAACCACATTATAGCAACCACGAGGAGGTTACCCCATGTGACTCTACCCTCCCTAGCAACCGGGCCAATTTGGTTGCTTAGGAGACCTGGCTGGAGTCACTCAGGACGCCCTGGATATGTACTCGCGACTCCAGGGGTGGTAGTCAGTGTCTTTACTAGCTGAGCTACCCAGGCACCCGACATTTCACATTCTTAAAATATAGTAGTGATAAAGTAGTGAAATAAAGTAGACAAGGAATGTTTTCTACGATTAAATGTCAGGAATTGTGAAAAACTGAGTTTAAATGTATTTGTCTAAGGTGTATGTAAACTTCTGACTTCAACTGTATTAGTATTTACTGTGCAGCTAACGCTGATAATATTAAGGGGAGCTTCTAACTAGGTACATTACAAAAATATTAATTTTACTAATTAAATTTGATTAGTTTTTCATAATTTGTCACATTTTGGCTTTTTAAAAACCTTTTTAAATCCATGTATTCAGTCAATAAATTCGATATTTTATATATTATTTTTGTTAACGTTTTTTATTGTTTAATTGCATAATTTGTACTGTTTACAAGTATTTACATTTAATTTAACACATGATGAAACTGGTACTGTTTTTAACAAAACGGGCATTTCTGTAAAGAGTGTCTGAAAATGAGCTCATGTTAACGAGAGATACTCGGATGACTATACATCATCTGTGCTATGCATGATTAACTATTCATTTTTTTTTGTTTTTGATCATCTGACTGTAGAGAACAGACAGGGTATTAAAAGAGACATTATTCAATGACAAATGGGTCATGTGGATCTCGTCTTTGGACACACATTACACGGAACATCTTTTAACACTCAACACAGTGAAACGATCTCACTGCTGAATACTTCACCATGATACTCAACTATACTATACTGTACAAATGTATACATTTTAGTCACATAGTGTGAAATTTGAGAGCAAATGTGAGTGATTTCCTCTCATTGTAGTGGAGTGTTGCGCTTAGAGTAAAAAAAAAATCCATCGAAAAATCTATATTCTATACCTCTAGTGAGTAGACCCATCATTAATCAGAAACCCACCTAATCCAGATGGCCCCTAAATAGACCTGAACCACATATTGCACAAATGCATTTATACCCTGGAGCTAATCAGTGTAAAATGCCACCTGTTTTACTAACATGTTGTTTGTGACTTCCACTAAACTGATTGATGTTACGTGGTCCCCTTACAGTGAGATTTCGAAGGCCATGATGCAATGAAATAAACACTGGATGACTGGAGGTCCCCTGCTTATCAGACTCTAAGCATGGCTGGACTACAGCTGGTGACCCCTGCCTCCTCACCCATGGGGCCCTTCTTTGGTCTCCCATGGCAGCAGGAAGCTATCCATGACAACATATATACACCAAGGAAATATCAGGCAAGTATTTTGAAATGGTTCTTGGGTTAGAAGATTACTTTTCAATCAAAGGCACTGGTGGAGGTGCAGCAGGCAATAATGCCCAGCTGGTTTAGACCGCTACCTGTGCAGCTGATTAGCTGTTCTTGCTAGCCAATTGCTTGTGTTTTGTTGTTGTTGTTTTTTTTTTTGTCTGTGTAGCTTTGTGTCTAATTAAAGGCATAGTTCACCAAAAATCACGAAAGTAGACATTATTTACTTGTCCTCTTGTCATTTCAAACCAGTTTGACTTGCTTTCTTCTGTGGACCACAAAAGGAGATGTTTTAAAAATGGTCATTGCTGCATGTTTCCATGCAATGAAAGAATGCAGTGAGTAGGGTATGTCAAGCTCCAAAAAGAAAAAGAAAAAAGCGCCATAAATGGACCATAACATTCATCCATATGACTTGTGCATTGTATAACAAGGCTTCTATAGCCATACGATAGACTTCTAAAGGAACAAACCAAAATGCAACGAATTGCTCGCGCCTCAATTGGACTTGTTTAACAAATAACACTCCGTCAGTTGTGATAAGACATGCCGCCATCTTTGATATCTCCTTTAGTCACTGTTACTATGATTACAGCTGTTGAGATTAAAGCTTGACTTTGGTTGTTCGTTTATAGAGACGGTATTCAGGCCACTACTGTAACTGTTGTATGCACAGGACATTTCATGACTCACACTTGTAAATAAATGCGGTTGTCAATTCCAAATGCTGACCGTGTGAACGTAGCCTATGAATCAAAATATTCTAAGTATTGCCACACTTGGCTTTGCTTTCAAAGCACCAATGCCATCATATAATCTTTCTCATCCAACACCTCAATGACACATCCCCAGCCCCCAAAGTGGATTCAGTTGTAACTGTGAGATTTAGTGAGAGATTCAGAAGGCAAATACAGAAAGGAAAATAAATTTGCAATATTCTAGAAGTGTTTTTAATGTTCCACTCGATTAGTGGATTAGGTGTACACATCTCTAGTTTGTATATACACATGTGTGAATGAGATTTGAAAGCTGTTGCTGACTTACATTTTTGTCTGTTCCTCACACAAAACTATTGCGTGGTTTGAGAGATTTGAATATAGTGCACGAGTTGTGTGGAATATTTTTATAGGGTTTTTTTGTTGTCCTTTTTGAAACTTGACAGCCCATGCTCCCCGTCCACTTTCGTTGTATGGAAAAGAGCTGCTCGAACATTCTGCCGAACATCTCATTTTGTGATTCATAGAAGAAAGAATTCATCCAGGTTTGAAACGGCATGAGCACAACTAAATTGATCATCGAATTTTCCTTTCGTTGAACTTCCTTTAAAACAAATATTTACATGTTACTTGTATGTTACATTTTACTGTTTGAATAATTTCACCCTATTTATTTTCCTACCAGGTTGAACTTCTTGAAGCAGCTCTTGAACACAATACTATAGTCTGCTTAAATACTGGCTCAGGGAAGACCTTTATCGCAGTACTCCTAATCAAAGAACTCTCCCACCAAATCCGTGGAGAGGAGGGGAAGAGGACAGTTTTCCTGGTGAATGCAGGTGAGGAACATACTTGTCTCAGATGTCTTACAATTTCAGCATGCTTTAATGAAACCAGTTGAAAACATGATTGTCTCTCTGAATGTTTTTGTTGGTTTGTCTTTTTCTGATCAAAGCATCATCTGTGGTTCAGCAAGCATCTACTGTAAGAACCCACTCCGATCTCCAGGTAGGCGACTACATGACAGAGGAGATGACATCATGGCCCGAGGAGATGTGGAACAGAGGGATGATGGAGAATCAGGTGTGATTATACACCCTTTTAACGTGCTGCTGAATTGATTAGAATCATTTCTATCGCTGAATGTCTCAGTTAGGTGTCATCGTGCAATCTCTCCTCTGTCATATTCTCTCATCCCATCTGTTTTTACCATAATTTCTTTTCTTTCAGGTTCTGGTGATGACGTGCCACATCTTCCTGCATGTGTTGAAGAATAGTGTCTTGCCACTATCAAAAATCAACCTGTTGGTTTTTGACGAATGCCACCTTGCAATCACGGACCATCCTTATCGGGAAATAATGAAGGTGAAATTGCAGTCCTTTACAGCTTTGAACGACGACTGTGAAATCGCATCTGTCACCGTAAAGGGAGGGATGATGATGGCCTCACCTAAATGTAATTTCACTGAAATGCTAAGAGGTGTCAATCCATTGGTCTGGTAATAATGGGCATGTATTTAGTCCTGGAGATTGAATATAGGAGGTCTGATAAGATATTGTTGCTGGCCTGAAACATTCTTACCTGGACGGTTTTATATAAAGGATAACAATCTTGACAAACACAAAAGCATAGTTCACCAAAACATGAAAATTCTGTCATTATTTGCTCACCCTTATGTTTTTCCAAACCAGTATTACTTTTTACTTCTTCCTTGGAACACAAAAGGAGATATTAGGCAGAATGTTAGCCCCATGGTTGTCACTCTGCCTAAAAAATGTTGTTCCACTCAAGACAAAGTCATACAGGTTTAGAACGGCATGAGGGCGAGTAAATGTTGGCAGAATTTTCATTATTGTGTGTACTCTCAATTCATATCCAGACATTAGCTGAATGCTAATTTTATATTTTCTGAGGAGAGAGTCTCCTCAAAAACTGAATTTCAAAATCCTTTTAGGCTCTTTCATAATGAGAAATTTATAAAAGTAATGCAGGACATGAGCCTGGCAGTTAAAGGGATAGTTCACCAAAAAATGAAAATTCTCATCATTTACTCACCCTCATGCCATCCCAGATGTGTATGACTTTCTTTCTTCTGCAGAACACAAAGATTTTTAGAAGAATATCTCTGCTCTGTAGGTCCATACAATGCTAGTGAATGGTGACCAAAAGTTTGAAGCTCAAAAAAGCACATAATGGCAACATATAATTAAGCCATATGACTCATGTGGATTAATCCATGTCTTCTGAAGCAATCCAATCAATTTGGGTGAGAACAGACCAAAATGTAATTTTTTTTCACTGTACATCTTACCATTGCAGACTGTAGATGCTGCTAGGAAGTGTAATTGAGCTTGAAATCATGATCGCCAAGGAGACTGCTGATGTGAAAAAGGAGTTATATTTTGGTCTGTTCTCACCCAAAACTGAAAGGATCGCTTCAGAAGACATGGATTAAACCACTGGAGTCATAGAGATTACTTTTATATGCTTTTTAGAGCTTCAAAAATTTGGTCCCCATTCACTTGAATTGAATGGACCAACAGAGCTGAGATATTTTTCTAAAAAATCTTTGTGTTCTGCAGAAGAAAGTCATACACCTCTGGGATGGCATGAGGGTGAGTAAATGATGAAAACATTTTCATTTTGGGGTGAACTATTCATTTAAGAGTGGGTATAGTGCCCTGAATTAAATTTTCATTCAGGGAGTCACAATTTGATTCCAAAACAATTTTCAATGCAGACATTATAAGGGTTTCAAATCCTTTGCAAATTATGGTGGCTTAATGCCAAATGCTGTGTGAAGCCATAATAAAATGTCTATTCTGACCCGCCAATAGAAATATTTTAAGTAGGTGTAATAAGCTAGTATAAGAGGTTTGTTCTGTAAAAAAAAGTTAATAGCGTACCAGAGCAACCTTAAATGTTCTTTTTCAATCAGTCTGCATCATTCTTTCTGTGGATTTGCATGAGAATGATCAAATTTCTAGTGTGTGAAGCGCTAGGTCCTGTGTAAATGGGTTTAGTTCCTTTAAACAGAGTTTGTGTCACAGAAAATTGGTTCGATGTTGCAAAATAAAGATAATTCAGCCTTTTGTCCTTGGCTGTCTTTGCAGATTTGTGAGGGTTGCCCTGGCTGTCCCCGCATTCTGGGTCTGACTGCTTCCATTTTAAATGGCAAATGTGACCCATGTGACCTGGAGGAAAAGATTCAGAACCTAGAGAAGATACTGCAGAGCAATGCAGAAACTGCCACTGATCTTGTGGTGCTGGATAGGTACATTTCTACTTTCCTGCATTTTTGTAGTGTTTCCATTAAAACGCTTTTTGTGACGTTTGCAACAGTGTTGAAATGAAGTGCATCTGTCCTTTAAAGGAATAGGTCAGCCACAACTTAAATACTGTCATAATTGACTCACCCTCAAGTCGTCTCGAACCCATATGACTTTCTTTCTTATTCAGAACACAAGGGAAAACATTTTAATGAATAATTCTGGTTTGTGTTTTCAGTACAAAGGCTGGTCATACACTGCAAAACTGAGTATTTATGTCTTGTTTTCCAGTAAAACATCTAAATATTCTTAAAACAAGATAAACTTGAAGCAAAATATATTTTGTCTGGTTTTCAGAGAAATCTGTCAAACTTTAGTTACATTTATGCTCATCACGTGAAAAAAAACTATTTGGGCACAACATGGACTACTTTTACGATACTTTAGGGTTTTTAAAGCTTTAAAGTGAGTCACTATCAGTTTTGGAACGACAAGAGGGGTATGTAAATTATTAGAGAATTTTTGGTGAAGTCTTTTCGAAAATAACTTTTCTATTAAGATGCTAAAGGAATGTTCCGGGTTCAATACAGTTTAAGCTCAGTTGACAGCATTTGTGGCATAATGTTGATAACCACAAAAATTAATTTTGACTCGTCCCTCCTTTAAAAAAAAAAAGAAGCAGAAATCGAGGTTACAGTGAGGCACTTACAATGGAATTGAATGGGGACAAAGAAGGTGAATTGTGGGCAATATTTGGAGGGTTTAACGGCAGAAATGTGAAGCTTATAATTTTATAAATGCACTTACATTAATTCTTCTGTTAAAACTTGTGTATTATTTGAGCTGTAGTTATTTAAATTGTAATTTTTACAGTCATTTTAGGGTTTGTTTACTTACATCGTCATGGTAATGAAGTTGTAAAATTGGCTCTAACTTTACACAGAAAAGGTTAGTAAGCGATTTTATCTCACTGAAGTCATGTTTACGCGCATATCCTTTATGACTTGTGGCTATACTTTTGAAACTGAGTATTTAAATGTTCAAAAATTGGCCCCCTTTTACCTCCATTGTAAGTGCCTCACTGTAACCTCGATTGTTGCTTTTTTAAAGAAAAGATTGAACGAGTCTAAATATATTTTTGTGGTAATGCACATTATGCCACAAATGCTGTCGATTGAGCTTAACTTGTATTGAACCCAGAACATTCCTTTTAAGATTTTCCTAGAGGTGTGAATCTTCACTGGCCTCACAATTCAATTACGATTCAAAGGGTAACGATTTGATTGCAAAACGATTCTCGATGCATCTTATCCTTCAATTTTTTTATCAATTCATACTCAGATTTAAAAAAAATAATAACATTCCTTTCAGCTTATAATTTAACAGCTGTTTTCAAAAATCAGAATGAGTCACAGTACATAAAACACTATTAAATTAACTGATTACATTAAAATAATTTTTTTGAGTAGTTATAGCATTGTTGATCATTGTTATTAAAAAAATGTTTGTTGTTGAAATAATCGATCCCTAGCCTATAATTAGAACCACAACTAGAGGTTGCTAATCCAGGATGGCTACATGAGATATCTGCTTCTGTGAGAGTGCAGATGTCAGCTTTTCCTTTCCTCGCCACATGTGATAGTAAAGTGACACAAATAGCGGAGTTGCTGCTTAAGAAATCAATCAAGCATCTTGCATGCGCACTGTTCTGACGACCGAGAGACCAGCAATGATGAACAGCCAAAGAATTAGATAGCGCAAGAGGAGAGAAAGGCATTGGGAAGCAAGAGACAAAAAAATAATTATAAAATAATAACATCCCCCACGTCTCCTGAAACCAATGTCTCAGCACTATTTTCAGCTGTTTTTTCCCTCTCTGTGAAAATCTGCGCAATAACGGGCAAGAGCCCGTCTTTCATGTTGTTTGTTGATGTGCTATCATGAATAAACTCTCCCGTTGCTGTGTATGTGATTTCGTGAATTCATTTTGGGATCATAGTTTCAGTCGGGGATGATGGTCATGTGGTTGATACACCCTGTCTGCGATCAATATGTGTATGTGCGCATTTCTAGCATCTCACTTTGTCTCTGGCGCGTACATAAGCGCCACTGCGCTGCAGCGGTTTAAGCTGAACTCAGAATTGAT
Organism: Myxocyprinus asiaticus; assembly: GCF_019703515.2. Classification (NCBI taxonomy): domain Eukaryota; kingdom Metazoa; phylum Chordata; class Actinopteri; order Cypriniformes; family Catostomidae; genus Myxocyprinus; species Myxocyprinus asiaticus. The sequence goes on along the minus strand of NC_059363.1, from coordinate 12,846,613 downwards.
TCTGAATTTGAGAATAGATTTAGTTGTAAAAAGAATCGCAATGCATCAAAGAATCTTTTTTTTTTTTTTTTTTTTCTCCCACCCCTAGATTTCTATTAATATTTTCCCCTTAAGATAGCTTTTCCAAAGATGTTTAAGATTTTGCCTGTGGTTAAAGATCTTGCTGGTGTGTTTTTGTCCAGGTATGCGTCCCAACCTCGGGAGGTGGTGCTGGACTGTGGACTGTACCCAGATGAGAGTGGACTCTCTGATAGGCTTCTGGGCGAGCTGGATGAAGCCCTTCATTTTCTTAATGACTGCAACTTGTCTGCTCATCGAGAAGACAGAGATCCCACTTTCATCTCCAAACAGGTTCTCTTTACAGAATTTATAAATCAACAAAGTCCTTAAAAGGAACTCGCTCCTGCAGTTGTATGATCTCAAACTATTGATGTTTTTCTTTTATGCATGTTTTTTGTTTGTTGTGACTTCTGAAGGTGCTGAATGACTGTCGGGCCGTATTGACTGTGCTGGGCCCGTGGTGCGCCGATAAAGCTGCTGGAATCATGGTTCGGGAGCTGCAGAAATACATCAAACACGAACAGGAGGAGCTGAACCGCAAATTCCTGCTCTTCACAGACACCATTCTTAGAAAAATCCATGCCTTGTGCGAGGTGCATTTTTCTCCGGCCTCTCTGGACCTGAAGTTTGTCACTCCCAAGGTCATCAGACTTCTGGAGATTCTCCACGAGTACAAACCTTTCGAACGGCAGCAGTTTGAGAGCGTGGAGTGGTACAACAATCGCAATCAGGACAATTATGTTTCATGGAGCGATTCTGAGGACGATGATGAGGATGAAGAGGCAGAGGCAAAGGAGAAACCTGAGGCTAATTTTCCTTCACCTTTCACCAACATCCTCTGTGGAATTATCTTTGTGGAAAGACGATATACAGCGGTTGTTCTAAACAGGTTTGTTTGCAATGTCTTTCTTTTAAAGCACAATTTGCAGCAACAATGACTTGGAAGAATGGTGCTGCTTGGGTATCTAGCAGTGAGTTTAGCATTGTGCTTTTCTAAACAATTTACAACAAACCTCTAACTATACATATTAAACCTTGATGCAGAACTTATTCTGCATCATTTGTACTATGAACATGAATGATACCTCAAATGGCTTTTTGAGAAGAGGTGTGCTTTCACTTTTCTAAGTGATGAGACTTGCAATTTTATTGGCATACAATAAAAAGGGCAAAAAAAATCCCATATGCTTCAAGTCCCATATAATCCAGGTCATATCTAATAGAAATTGACTTATTTTTTATTTATTTTTTATTTTAAGATTATTCGGTACTGGTCAGGGACTAAAAATGGTTCAAGGACCGAAAACCGATAAAAGAACCGAAAAAAATATTTTTTTGCAGAACATAACCAAAAATGGGAACAGTGATTTTCAATTGTTCTGGAGTGAAAACTTCATTTTTAAATGCTGTTAACAGGTTATAACCAGTTAATTTATTTCTGATATTTTTTTGAATATGAAGCCAAAGGTTTTTTCACGGTACATTTTTGGAACTACACCACTTCATGTTGCCCGAAATAGTTAAAAGTTCTTTGATCCTGAAGGAAACTGCTGCATCTTACATTTCTTTGCCTAATTGCCCATTGTGGATGTTGCATTCTGTGAATGAAGACCTTTTTGATAACTATGTATAATTACTACATATACGTGCACGGCTAATCCAGATACAAGGAAAACTTTATTAGAGTTAAAAATTGCATTTCTCAGTTGTTTCCAAGTCTTTTCTGAATTACTGGTAGATATGATGCTTTAATACAGATTTCATGCTGCCAGGTTTTGACTGAGAATCAGACATGTAATTAAAATGATACTTAACTGTTAATTAACTGTATGCTTGTTTTCTATGCTGATAAATGCTTAAAAAATCCACCAAACAGGAAAAAATATTATTTTCTTATTTCTCTTATTTTGGTGAGACAAGTGACTAATTTTGGGCTTGTTTTTCCAGACCAGGTTGCTTGTTTTTCTTGTGAGATGTGGCAACACCGCCATTGGTATTTTACTCACCCCTTAGCACAGACAACTGTCATTTTAAAAATTAGGTTATTAACCATTCTTTTTTGTTCTAACCGGTTACCATTTGGAGAGGAGTTATACAACTGATCACAGTGTATAATCAGGACAAAAATTACTTAACCTACTTCAAAGAATTCTCCTCAAAAAATCCTCCACGTGCAGCAATGACAGCTTTGCAGATCCTTGGCATTCCAGCTGTCAGTTTGTCCAGATACTCAAGTGACATTTCACCCCACGCTTCCTGTAGCACTTGCCATAGATGTGGCTGTCTTGTCGGGCACTTCTCACGCATCTTACAGTCTAGCTGATCCCACAAAAGCTCAATGGGGTTAAGATCCATAACACTCTTTTCCAATTATCTGTTGTCCAATGTCTGTGTTTCTTTGCCCACTCTAACCTTTTCTTTTTGTTTTTCTGTTTCAAAAGTGGATTTTTCTTTGAAATTCTTCCCATAAGGCCTGCACCCCTGAGTCTTCTCTTTACTGTTGTACATGAAACTGCTGTTGAGCAGGTAGCATTCAATGAAGTTGTCAGCTGAGAACATGTGAGGCGTCTGTTTCTCAAACTAGAGACTCTGATGTACTTATCCTCTTGTTTAGTTGTACATCTGGCCTTCCACATCTCTTTCTGTCCTTGTTAGAGTCAGTTGTCCTTTGTCTTTGAAGACTGTAGTGTACACCTTTGTATGAAATCTTCAGTTTTTTGGCAATTTCAAGCATTGTATAGCTTTCATTCCTCAAAACATTGATTGACTGACGAGTTTCTAGAAAGCTGTTTCTTTTTTGCCATTTTTGACCTAATATTGACCTTAAGACATTCCAGTCTATTGCATACTGTAGCAATTCAAAAACGAACACAAAGACAAAGTTAAGGTTCATTTAATGAACCAAATAGCTTTCAGTTGTGTTTGATATAATGGCAAGTGATTTTCTAGTACCAAATTTGCAATTTAGCATGATCACTCAAAGATAAGGTGTTGGAGTGATGGCAGCTGGAAATAGGGCCTGTATGGATTTGATGAAAAATGACTTTCTTTTCAAATAGTGATGGTGCTGTTTTTTACATCAGTAATGTCCTGACTATACTTTGTGATCAGTTGAATGCCACTTTGGTGAATTAAGGTACCAGTTTCCTTCTGAAACAGCAAAATCTGTACATTATTCCAAACTTTTGGCCGCCTGTGTATGTGTGTAATAAATATATATATTTATTTTTATTTTTTATTTTTTAGTCCTCACTTCAATGCATTTTTTTTTTTTTTAACCGTATTTTGTTGTTTTGATTAGATAATCAAGTATTCTAGATTTCAGTGTGGGCATGCAAAGAAAAATTTGACTATATGGAGACGTGCCCCGTCTGCACAAACTTCATGTCTTCAACTATGTCTTGTGAATAACTTCTCTCTCTCTCTCTCTCTCTCTCTCTCTCTCTCTCTCTCTCTCTCTCTCTCTCTCTCTCTCTCTCTATATATATATATATATATATATATATATATATATATATATATATATATATACACACATACATACACATACACACACACACACACACACACACACACACTACCATTCAAAAGTTTGGGGTCACTTGCCTGAAATGTTTCTCATGATCTTAAAAACCTTTTGATCTGAAGGTGTATTCTTAAATGTTTGAAATTAGTATTGTAGACAAAAATATAATTGTGCCAACATATTAATTAATTTAATTACAAAACAAGAATTTTATTTAAAAAAAAAAAAGTTTTTGAAATTGATGATTTGGACCGAATAATTAAGAAAAGCAGCCACTAAGTACCCAGCATATAGATGGGAACTCCTTCAATACTGTTTAAAAAGCACCCCAGGGTGATACCTCAAGAAGATGGTTTAGAAAATGCCAAGAGTACATGTCTGCAAAATCTAGGCAAAGGGTGGCCAGTTTGAAGACACTAAAATATAACACAGTTTTGATTTATTTTGGATTTTTTTTTTAGTCACAATATAATTCCCATAGTTCCATTTGTATTATTCCATAGTTGTGATGACTTTACTATTATTCTAAAATGTGGAAAAAAACTAAAGAATGAGGACGTGACCCTAAACTTTTGAACGGTAGTGTGTGTGTGTGTGTGTGTGTGTGTGTATATATATATATATATATATATATATATATATATATATATATATATATATATATATATATATACACACACACACACACACACACAGTTGTGCTACTGCATACCCTGGCAGAAATTGTGAAATTTTGGCATTGATTTTGAAAATATCAAAGATCATTAAAAAAAAACAACTGTCTTTTATTCAAGAATAGTGATCATATGAAGCCATTTATTATCACATAGTTGTTTGGCTCCTTTTTAAATCATAATGATAACAGAAATCACCCAAATGGCCCTGATCAAAAGTTTATATACCCTTGAATGTTTGGTCTTGTTACAGACACACAAGGTGACACACACAGGTTTAAATGGCAATTAAAGGTTAATTTCCCACATAGCATTGCCCTAAAACCACTCTGAATTTCTTCAGAAAATGTAATATTCTTCTTTTCTTATGGTGACTTCTGATTGAATTGCAAAAAAATGTTATAGATCCGGCTTCTCTCTCATTGCTTGTATTTTCTCTGTGTATTAGGCTCATCAAGGAGGCGGGGAAGCAGGACCCAGAGCTGGCCTACATCAGTAGCAATTTCATCACAGGTCACAGTATTGGCAAGAACCAGCCACGCAACAAACAGATGGAGGTGGAGTTCAGAAAACAAGAGGAGGTGAGTGGGTTCTGCAGACATGGGAAGTCACTTCCTGAACTTGATCCAATCAGCTTCATTGATTTGATTGATTCCAGGTCCTGAGGAAGTTCAGAGCCCATGAAACCAACTTGCTCATCGCAACCAGCATCGTGGAGGAAGGCGTTGATATTCCAAAGTGCAATTTGGTCGTGCGGTTTGACTTGCCGACGGAGTACAGGTCATACGTGCAATCCAAAGGTCGCGCCCGTGCGCCAGTCTCCAATTACATCATGCTAGCTGACAGCGAACAGACGAAAACCTTTAAGGAGGACCTTAAGACCTACAAGGCCATAGAGAAGGTCGGCACTTTTCATGAGACCTCCTTACTGAAAGTGGTTTGGTGTATTTTAAAGTTAAATATGATTTGATGTAATTAAATTATTCTAATAGATATTTCACCTCAGATCCTCAGAAATAAGTGCTCAAAGTCAGCAGAATGCAGTGATTTTGAATTGGAGCCAGTGACCGATGATGACAACGTTCTCCCTCCTTACATCCTGCGCTCGGAGGACGGCGGCCCCCGTGTCACAGTTAACACAGCCATTGGACATATCAACAGGTAATTTCCCTTTCCTGAATCAAACATTTTTTTTTTTAAATGTGAAGTGTGTAAATGTTTCAGTGTTTTGGATTTTAAAAGACTTGCTCCAATCTCAGTTTAATTTAAAGACAACAATAAGTAAGCCATTTGTAGGTTCATTTCTGCGAAAAGTGTGGCTCTGTTTGAGAGTCCCAACCTGTCAGTCATAAGGTGGGTTTCCATCCAACTATTTTTATGTGCATTTTGAAATTGTGCATAAGAAATCCTGAATGGAAACGCTTGATATGCGAATAAACGTTCTAAATTCGCTTAAAATTTAATGTGCTAGGAGGAGGTGGATTTTCGCATTAGTTAAAATGCGCATTAAGGTGATGGAAACGGTTTATTTGCAAAACGATGACGTGTTTTGACCATTCGTGCACGTGTTATGAGTGTGCGATAGCTTGACGTAACTAGCTCACCGAAAGGTCCAACCTTGGCATACAATTCTTTGAACATAGCGCTTGTCATTCGTAAGTGTTTAACCCACAGCTGGTTGATAAAGTGGGTCCTCACAGTCCACCAGAACAGTTTTGAGAGCGGGTGCTCCCAGGTATGCGGAGACTGGCGGTGTGGGCATCGCAGCTATTTCTGCCCACATTATATTAGATATTACACTTATTCTGCGGTGTCTTGTGAATGCATTTAATAAAATGAGATACTTGCTTCAATCTTCAAATACAACTGTCCCCAAGCAGGGAGAGGTCAATCAGCTGCTCCATCATGACAAGGCAGCTCCCTCATGATAATGCAAATTACACAGTGGATGGAAACGCGTAACAATTATTATTTTATTTTTTTTAAGTCAAATTTTTAGAAATGCACTTAATGCAAAACATTTTGGATGGAAACCCAGCAATAGTAACATTGGCTCAAAAAATGGTGTACGTTCGTGGCTGGACTAACTATTTGTCCGACCGATGGAAGATTGGGAATGGATGGGGGGATTTGTTTTTGAAAATCTTAGTTTTGCAATACCGTTTGGTGACACTAGTGGTGCAGATATTACACTCTTCACCTTAAAATGGACAAACACTTTATTTTATGGCCCATCATGCTTTGGCACTTGAATGTGTTTTTATCTTGTGTAGATATTGTGCACGGCTGCCCAGTGATCCGTTCACTCATCTTGCTCCTAAGTGTAAAACTGTGGATCTGAAGACTGGAGGTTACCAGTCCACTCTCTTCCTTCCCATCAACTCTCCGCTCAGAGTTCCTGTCACCGTAAGTGCTGGTCAAAACCACTTTTCCAATCAAAATCTGACATTTAGTCTTTTTGACTTGGAGTTAAAGGAAGTTAAGCTCCATCGACAGCATGTCTGGCATAATGTTGTTTATGACAACAATTAATATGTCCTTGTCCTTCCTTTTCTTTAAAAAAGCAAACATCTGAGTTATAGTGAGGCACATACAATGGAAATAAATGGGGCCAATTTTTGAAGGGGTTAAAGGCAGAAATGTGAAGCTTATAATTTGATTTAAAAAAAAAAAGCACTTGCATTAATTCTTCTTTTAAAACTTGTTTTATTTGAGCAACTTTTAGCATGCATACCTGATTGAATAAAAAGGACAAGAGGAGGGAAGACTTAAATCTGTTTCTTCAACTTTTTAGGGGCCAACAATGAACTGTGCAAGACTTGCTGAGAAAGCAGTAGCTCTTCTCTGTTGTGAAAAACTGCACAAAATTGGTAAGCATGAAGGAGCCCAGTGATAGCTGATTTATGGTGCATTCTGGGACTGAAGATAGCTGGCTGATGCATGATGTCTGTTTATAGGGGAGCTGGATGATCATTTGATGCCGGTGGGAAAGGAAACTGTGAAGTATGAGGAGGAGCTGGACCTGCATGATGAGGAGGAGACAAATGTGCCAGGAAGACCAGGCTCCACAAAACGGAGACAGTGTTACCCAAAAGCAGTGAGTGTTTTTCACAAAATTGTAAAGTGGTTCAAATGTCAGAATTCTTGGATCATTAAAGGTGCACTTTTTTCCCTTTTTTTTTTCCTTTTTTTTTTTTTTTTGCTAATTGCTGAACTTTTAAACAGAAAGAAATGAAAAAATAAAAAACTGATTCTATATATGGTACTGACCACATTCATGAGCACCACCACGTTGAGATCATGTGACCAGCCGAATATAGCTCACTTTATATTGATAATCCAGCATAAACAAAAGAAAAATATTGAGTGCACCTTAATTTTTGTAAACCATTTTAGTCATAAGACTAGGACTGTCAATTGATTACAATTTTTAATCAAATTAATTACATGATATGCTGATTAATAGTTAGCATATATCAATATTTGCCTTGAAAGGCCTCCAAATAAAAATAATTTAATATGATTAAATTATTATCCAGCTGTGTTTGATCGCAAGAACGAGTCTTCATTTTGAGCGTCTGTCTAGATTTGTGCTTACTGCCCCCTGCTGAAAACATGAAGGTGGTACTTCAAGCTTTAATTGCTCTGATGGTAGAAATATTCCTTATAACAGTCTGGGGGTATTGTTATTTTATTTATATAATTAATCACATTGAATTAACGTTTTTAATCGACAGCCCTAAATAAGGGTAATTAATCGCTCTTCTCATTATGTTGAACTCTGATTCTGTGGAGAGATGCAGTTTCCTTTTCAAATTTCATCATAAAGTTGTGTTGATTGTGCAGAAAATTTGGACATGGTGTGAAATAGTCCATTTACAGTTTTAGTAGCGTTACAGTTTTAGCACAAGGTGTGAAATCTATGAAAATGTCTATGTTCTCTTAGATACCAGAGTGTCTGCAGGGTTGTTACCCTGTGCCAGAGCAGCCTTGCTACCTGTATGTGATTGGGATGGTCCTCACCACCCCTCTTCCTGATGAGCTCAACTTCCGCCGGAGGAAGCTGTACCCGCCAGAGGACACTACCCGATGTTTTGGCATTCTGACAGCTAAACCAATACCTCGGGTAAACACTTTCTGTACCTTCTCTTTGTCAAAGTCAATGATTTATTGTTTCACAGTAGATCCTTTTGCGTAGTTTCTAAGTTCGATTTTTGATTACAATTTAATCTCCTTAAACATGTGTTCCTGGATTTGGACAGATCCCTCACTTCCCTGTGTACACACGCTCTGGTGAGGTGACTATCTCGATTGAGCTGCAGAAGTTGGGCTTCACTCTGAGCACAGAGCAGCTGGAGCTGATCACTCGCTTGCACCAGTACATTTTCTCCCACATACTCCGCCTGGAGAAGCCAGCACTAGAGTTTAAACCTACAGAGGCAGATTTTGCTTACTGCATTCTACCTCTCAACGTCGGTGAGTGCTACAGACGCAGTCAGATGTTCACGCTTTTTATGACTTGTCATATCACAGCTTGAACAGTTATTCCCTTGATTTTGCCAATATATCATACGGAAACAGTTTTGTGTACGGTTTTCCGTTCAGTTGAGGATTCCAATATGTTGGACCTGGATTTTAAGTTCATGGAGGATATTGAAAAGTCTGAAGCACGCATCGGCATTCCAAACACTCAGTACACCAAGCAAAACCCATTCATTTTCAAATTGGAGGACTACCAGGATGCTGTCATCATTCCGAGGTAAGACAAATTACTCTTGGATCGTTCAAGTTTCTCTTATTGTCCCTGTAATTAAGTTCTTATTGGTTACTTATTAGCTCTGATCCAAAACTTAAGCTGTACACTGCCTATATAGGCAGCTGCCTTCTGTGGCAGCAAATTAACCGTCATGAAACCTCATAAGTGACTGATTTGGCAGCATAGGCATACATTACATAGGTAGCAACTCTGCACGCAGTACAAATAGCATTCCAAACATCAGTAGCACTTTATTTTACAGTACTGTTCTACATTTAAGTGCTGTATTATTGTAATTACTAGGTACCAAACCTTAACCAATATTAAGTACTTTCTTGGGTAAATGCACTGTTTGTAAACTGAAAGTACACGTACTGTAAAATAAAGTGCAACCCAAACCTCACTGGTTCTCATCACATCTTTTAACCAAACATGTGACATGGCATCATGATGTCTGGTCATGTAAATATGACAGAATTTTCATTTTTGGATTAAAGGGTCATGCAACACTGTTACCAGATATGTATGTGTTACTCATGATAGAAGACAAAGTAAGTATACATTAATTTAAATTTTAAGACGAAAGTAGTTAATTTGGGATTTTTTTGCCATATTTTTGTCTTCCGGGTTTAAAATCAACATCGAGTCAATGTCACACGATGTGACGTGTCCCTGTACTATAGTGCATAGTTGCATCATCAGTGTCTCATAAATATTAATGAGACTGTGTTGACTTATCCTAGTAGAACAGGCTATCTCATAATTATTCATTATACCATGTGACCAGCTCTTCAAACTCTCAAGTGCCTCCGTGTCAGTTGAGAGAGTTGATAGTACCGGGACGCGAGTCCCCCCCACCACGCTCTGCGGACAGAGGGACAGAACAGTCTTTCAATCATTGCCAAAACCTTTTAAATGTTCATGCAGCATGCATTTATTAACGTGAGTGTTTTGAGCTATGCGGTGAGGTGGACTGTTTCTGACTGGGGCTCATTTGAGACTCGGTTAACATTGATTGTCCCAGACATAAACCCTGTCCGTCTGTCCGTCCATCCATCCATCCATCCAGTGTGTTAACCGATCTAAGCACTTATATTTGTGGATCAACGTCTTGGAATAAGTCTCAAAAGTTATTAAAATTTAAAAAACCGAGTACATGGCTTGGCATTTATTTGTGCATTAAATTGCAGATATAAAATGACCAGTGTGATTCTGTGTACCGTATTGTGATCTTACAAATCCACTGTGCTGAAACAGGTGACGCTGAGATCCTTATAGGGAAAAAACAGACGGTGTTCAACATATTTAGTTACTTAGACTTTAACTTTACCAGCTATACAAATCTTACAATTCGTCATAATTTATCCTGATATTTAGTAAGAGCCGGCATGGGCAACTGAGAGATGACAGATTGCTCCCCTCTTTCTCCCCTGCCCTGTCCCACCCCACCCACTAGGGGAGGGAGGGGCCCTTGTTCTCATAGCTGTCCACACCCAGTTAAGTTGAATTTTTCAAAATAGTTTTGAGGTGGACTTGAGCTGAAAGTGGAGTGTTGCATGACCCTTTAACTATTCCAACTGTTTTTTTTTTTTTTTTTTTGGGGGGGATTTTTCCCCTTTTTCACCCAATTTGGAATGCCCAATTCCCAGTGCGCTCTAAGTCCTCATGGTCGCGTAGTGATTCGCCTCAGTCCGGGTGGCAGACCGCCATCAACCCATCCGCTTCTGAGACCATCAACCCGCGCATCTTATCACGTGGCTTGTTGAGTGCATTGCCACGGAGACATAGCGCGTGTGGAGGCTCAACTCACTACGCGCCCCACCGAGAACGAACCATGTTATAGCAACCACGAGGAGGGTACCCCATGTGTCTCTACCCTCCCTAGCAAATTTGGTTGCTTAGGAGACCTGGCTGGAGTCACTCAGTATGCCCTGGGATTCGAACTAGCGAAATCCAGGGGTGGTAGCCAGCGTATTTTACCACTGAGCTACCCAGGCCCCCGTAACTATTCCAACTGTTAACTCAACCCTATACTTCTGCCCATTTTCTTTCTCTCAGGTATCGTAATTTTGACCAGCCACATCGGTTCTACGTGGCTGACGTTTACACAGACCTCACCCCGCTCAGTAAATTCCCCTCTCCAGAGTATGAGACTTTCGCTGAGTACTACAAAACCAAGTACAACCTTGACCTGTCCAATGTTAACCAGCCCCTACTGGATGTGGATCACACATCTTCAAGGTAGGTTAACAAAACAAAAACAAAAAAAGACAAATTATAGGATTGTGTTCTCTCTCTCTCTCTCTCTCTCCCTCTCTCTCAATTCAGTTTCAATTTAAAGTACTTTATTGGCATGATTGTGTTTACATACAATATTGCCAAAGCATTAATACACAAAACAGATAATGACAAGACAAATAATAATAATAAAACAGTAACAAATAACAATACAAATAGAATTAAAATAAGGTGCCAGGTAATGAATAAAATAAAAACTATAATAACAACATACACTATACAATCTAAAATAAAATAAGCATTTAACGACATCATAAAGACATTATGAAAAAACTTTTTTTTTTTTTATTAAAATACTGTGACTGAAGTACATTAAGGCAGTAATTGGTTTCTGAGGGTGTGCATTTCAAAAATAAATGTAGCTGCAACTGATGCATGATTGTCCTCCCCCAGTAACACCTGCATTTGATCTGTTTCTGCTGAACTGGAAAACTGTGGCATGAGGTATGAGAGTTTGTCAAAGTATTTCTCTCTCACCTCTGTAAATTTCTCACAGTGAAGGAGAAAGTGTGTCTCTGTCTCGACCTCTCTAGTGTCACACTGAGCACAGACTCGTTCTTCCTTTGGAAGCCATGTTTGTCTGTGAATGCCTTTTTCTATGGCCAGACTGTGATCACGGAGTCTGTATTTGGTGAGGATCCGTCTCCGTTTTGGATCTCTTACAGTGTGGAGATATTCTGCTAGATTATACTTTCTGTTTAGGGCCCGATAACATTACAATTTGCTTTGGTTTTTACTTTCATTTTCCCAATGGTCCAAATATGAATTTTTGGTTTCTTTTATGATTTGATTTATTGTGATTTGGTTTTGTTCAGCAGTGCTGGTCTGAAACTGGTGTTTGTTAGTGGGTTTGTGAGTTTCAGAGCCAGCTGACAAAAGGGACTGGTTTTAAGCTTCATCTCTTGGGTTTTAAGGGCTTCATGCTGCAGTGTGTTAGGGGAACTTGAATTTAGGTGTGTCCAAAATTGGGGGGTCATTTTTCAATATGCATAATTAGGGGGTATCTGCCTAGTTCGGCCCGGCATGCATTAGAATGTTTCTACAGAATTCTGCATGCAGGGATTCTACAGTGCATCCGGAAAGTATTCACAGCATTTCACTTTTTCCACATTTTGTTATGTTACAGCCTTATTCCAAAATGGATTAAATTCATTATTTTCCTCAAAATTCTACAAACAATACCCCATAATGACAACATGAAAGAAGTTTGTTTGAAATCTTTGCAAATTTATTAAAAATAAAAAAAAATCACATGTACATAAGTATTCACAGCCTTTGCTATGACACTCAAAATTGAGCTCAGGTGCATCCTGTTTCCACTGATCATCCTTGAGATGTTTCTACAACTTGATTGGAGTCCACCTGTGGTAAATTCAGTTGATTGGACATGATTTGGAAAGGCACACACCTGTCTATATAAGGTCCCACAGTTAGCAGTGCATGTCAGAGCACAAACCAAGCCATGAAGTCCTAGGAATTGTCTGTAGACCTCAGAGACAGGATTGTATCAAGGCACAGATCTGGGGAAGGGTACAGAAAAATTTCTGCAGCATTGAAGGTCCCAATGAGCACAGTGTCCTCCATCATCTGTAAATGGAAGAAGTTTGGAACCACCAGGACTCTTCCTAGAGCTGGCTGTCCGGCCAAACTGAGCGATCGGGGGAGAAGGGCCTTAGTCAGGGAGGTGACCAAGAACCCGATGGTTTCTCTGTGGAGAGAGGAGAACCTTACAGAAGAACAACCATCTCTGCAGCACTCCACCAATCAGGCCTGTATGGTAGAGTGGCCAGACGGAAGCCACTCCTCAGTAAAAGGCACATGACAACCCACCTGGAGTTTGCCAAAAGGCACCTGAAGGACTCTCAGACCATGAGAAACAAAATTCTCTGGTCTGTTGAAACAAAGATTGAACTCTTTGGCCTGAATGGCAAGCGTCATGTCTGGAGGAAACCAGGCACCGCTCATCACCTGACTAATACCATCCCTACAGTGAAGCATGGTGGTGGCAGCATCAGGCTGTGGGAATGTTTTTCAGCGGCAGGAACTGGGAAACTAGTCAGGATCGAGGGAAAGATGAATGCAGCAATGTACAGAGACATCCTTGATGAAAACCTGCTCCAGAGCGCTCTGGACCTCAGACTGGGGCGAAGGTTCATCTTCCAACAGGACAACGACCCTAAGGACACAGCCAAGATAACAAAGGAGTGTTTCCGGGACAACTCTGTGAATGTCCTCGAGTGGCCCGGCCAGAGCCCAGACGTGAACCCGATTGAACATCTCTGGAGAGATCTGAAAATGGCTGTGCACCGACGCTCCCCATCCAACCTGATGGAGCTTGAGAGGTCCTGCAAAGAAGAATGGGAGAAACTGCCCAAAAATAGGTGTGCCAAGCTTGTAGCATCATACTAAAAAAAGACTTGAGGCTGTAATTGGTGCCAAAGGTGCTTCAACAAAGTATTGAGCAAAGGCTGTGAATACCTGTGTACATGTGGTGTTTTTTTTGTTTTTTTGTTTTTTGCTTTTTTTGCTTTTTTTTTTTTTTTTTTAATTATTAGCAAAGATTTCAAACAAACTTCTTTCACGTTGTCATTATGGGGTATTGTTTGTAGAATTTTGAGGAAAATAATGAATTTAATCCATTTTGGAATAAGGCTGTAACATAACAAAATGTGGAAAAAGTGAAGCGCTGTGAATACTTTCCGGATGCACTGTATGGGGTGTTTGTCCCATCTAGAGTAATCTGCCAGACAGAGTGGACCCCAAACCTCACATCCATACAGAGCAATAGGCATAATAATACTGTCAAAAAGTTTACACCAAATTGTTACAGGAATGTCTGCTTGGGTAAATTTGCCCTTAATAGCATAGAATGCTCTTCTAGCTTTCTCTTTTAGTGCATTCACTGCCAGACCAAACCCCCCTGAAGCACTGATTTTTAGACCGAGGTAGTCATAGTCCAAATTAGGGTGTGTTGTTCTATTGCAGTATTTCCCAGAGTGAATGTGCATCTGGTTTCCTGTAATCTGGCTTTTTTATGGAAGATTATAATTTTGTTTTTGTTTTTTTAAATTGACTGTCAGGGCCCAGTTCTGATAGTAGTTCTCCAGCATGTCCAGGTGCTGCTGTAGCCCTTGTGCAGTAGCTGACAGCAGCACCAGATCACCTGCATAGAGAAGAAATTTAACTTCAGAATGATTTAGTTAAACCGGCAGATTGTTCTATTAGCACTGTTAACTCAATGTAAAAGTTGAACAGAGTTGGACTCAAACTGCAGCCCTGTCTCACTCCATGCCCTTGAGTGAAGAATTCTGTTCTTTTATTGGCAATTTTAACTCCGCACCTGTTGTCCGAATACATAGATTTGATTGTGTCGTACATTTTACCCCCAGTGCCGGATTGTAGAATTTTATAATATAGACCATCATGCCAAATGGAATCAAATAAATTTTTAAATCAATAAAACATGCATAAATTTTGCCTTTGCTGTTTTTGATGAACGTGCTGGTTGACTATCGTGTGTAGCATGTGAATGTGGTCGGTGGTGTGGTGGTTTGGTAGGAATCCAGTTTGACTCGAGACATTGTGCTTGGTAAGGAAGGCCTGTATCCGGATTGGTAAGGAAGGTCTCTCTCTCTCTCTCTCTCCCTCCCTCCGCTCCCCCCCCCCCCCCCCCCCCCCCCCATTAATGAGTTTGTTTGTGGTGGTCTTTTCCTGTAGATTGAATCTTTTAACTCCCCGTCACCTTAATCAAAAAGGGAAAGCCCTTCCGCTCAGCAGTGCCGAGAAGAGAAAGGCCAAGTGGGAAAGCCTACAAAACAAACAGGTATTAACTAGCGAAAAGAGTTTGTGGTAATAATTATAAGCGCTCATACCTGAATTATTTCTAATCACACTGTGTGCAAGTATTTCCTCCCACTGAGAGTGTTAACAGTTGAACAGAGGTTTGACTCACATCAGATAACAGTTTTAGGATGTATTTATGTTCCATCTGCTCAGATTTTAGTTCCGGAGCTCTGTGCCATTCACCCCATCCCCGCCTCTTTGTGGAGGAAAGCCGTCTGCCTTCCCAGCATTCTCTACAGACTTCACTGCCTTCTGACGGCTGAAGAGCTGCGGTCTCAGACAGCCATTGACGCTGGTGTAGGGGCTCAGACCCTGCCTCCTGATTTCAGGTCAGTTAAACACCTCCATGCCACTTGTAATAAAGGAATATTCTAGGTTCAACACCAGTTAAGCTCAATCAACGGTATTTGTGGCATAATGTTGATTATCATAAAAATTAATTTAGATTTGTCCCTCCTTAAAAAATGTAAAAAAAAAAATAGTCAAAAATCTAGGTTACAGTGAGGCACTTACAATGGAAGTGTATGGGGGCAATCCGTAAACGTTAAAATTCTCACTATTTCAAAGGAATGGCAATAAGACGAAAACGTACTAACCTTTTATGTAAAGTTATATCCAATTTTACAACCATTTTACAACCATAAAAGCATTGATTTAAACAATTTCACAGCTACAAAATTAGGTTTTATTGGAATAATTAATGTAAGTGCTTTTATAAAATTATAAGATGCACATTTCTGCCTTTAAACCCTCCAAAAAATTGGCCCCATTCACTTCCATTGTAAGTGCCTCATTGTAACCTTGATTTTTTTCTTTTTTTTTTCTTTTTTTTAAAGAAAAGGATGGACGAGTCAAAATTGTACCACAAATGCTGTCGATAGAGCTTAACTTGTATTGAACTCAGAACATTTCTTTAATCTATTAATCACTGCGTTTCTTATAAAGCAATGATTCTTGAGATAAGGGACAAAACATGTCTTGCATACAAAAGTCATTTATGTTAAAAATCAAGAAATTCATACTAATAAAAATAATGAAAAATTAAATCTAAAGGAAATGTGTACACTCATGGCATTTATTACTTATACTTTTAAATAATTCCATTAGAGTTTTTTTTTTTTTTTTTTTTTTTAATAAATGCTCTATACTTGAAAGCACATGTAATTTAGCCTGTCCTCAGCAAGAGGTCACAATGTTAAACTGCCAAACAAAATGTTTAAAAATGCAACACATTCATAATTATATATATATATATAAAAAGAAAGGTAGGGATCTGTAAGATATCAAATAATACATAAACGTTAAATTATATTTTCCATAACTGTCAAAGTTGTCTCCTTGCTTTGCGTCAAAAAAAGATTATAATCCTGAATAAATCAGAAAATGTCCTGATCAGCTTTAACTCCGAGTACCCCTTTCCCACTTCCTGCTCATGGTGGATGCAACAGTAGGACACATGGTCTGGTAAGTTTAATATTTTTTGATTTTAAACAAACAGTGTTTAAATCTCTGTGGTCACGGCTTCAACATGTCAACACTGTCATCCCTTTGTGATCATTTCTGTTAAGAATTGTGGAATAATTTTGTCATTTTAGTTTAGGTTAAGAAACAAATAAAATGGCTCCAGTGTACAATAGATGGTTAAGATGGAAAAAATATAAAATTGTCAACTCAAAATATTTGAATTTTCAGAATAGTGTTAAAGAAAAAAAATTGATAGAATGTATTTTATCTCTTCACTCCTTTACTGACACCATTATTAGATAATTAAAGACTACACTCTTGTTGAATGGATCAAATTAAAATAGTTTCCTTTTTATTGTCTGACAGAGTTGACAAAAATTACAGTAAGATGATTTTCAGGAAAAGGCATTTTTATAAAAACCTGTTCCCTTACATGGTTCGTTAGCTGAAACCTTTATCTACAAATAAATCCATTTCAAATTAATTTAGTATTAAAAAATAAGTGATTTTAAAAATGTTTTGTCCCTTATCTCAAGAATCAGTGAAAGAACATCAAATGGAAGCAGGCATGCAATCAGAAAAAAACATTCTGATTTGGTGTGATATTCCTAATCTTATTAAATATTGACAACAGGTATCCTAATTTGGATTTCGGGTGGAAGAAATCCATCGACAGCAAGTCTTTCATTTCCTGCTCCAGTGCATGTATGGAAGAGGACGATCACTGTAACCTTGACACAAGCTCAGATTCAGACCACACTGCCCATGAGGGCAGCAGCACGGAGGCCTCCCAGTCTCCAGAGGACACTCTCCCTTGTGTCAACTGCAACACACCAGATGAAAAGCTAGAAACCCACATGCTCCCTGTGACTGATCACCAGACGCTGAACAAAGATCCCAGCAACTGCGTCTGTTCCCAAAATCTCCCTAACGGCACTCGAGCCGATGGTGGCGACCTTCCACACCAACGTGACATTTGCCAATGCCCTCAGCTGGGCCCACTGGAGAGTGACCTATCAATGCAAACCACTACCTCAGTTCCTGTGCGACCCTCTCCAGCCGGCGAGCCACAGCCCCAGCCCGGTTATGAATGTAACCCAGGCAGGAAATCGGATCTCTGTGACGGACATGTGAAAAAACCTACCTCATACTGTTGCCCCAAACTGGAGACGGCAACCAGCACCACAGCACCTTCAGCCGTGTCTTCAGAGGTCTCTGACTTGACATCTACATCTGCCTGTGTAGGCCCAGCATGGGATTCTCCGAAAACCTTGGGCCCCAACCCTGGCCTCATCCTGCAGGCCCTGACTCTCTCCAACGCCAGCGATGGCTTTAATCTGGAGAGGTTGGAAATGTTGGGGGACTCTTTTCTGAAACACGCCATCACCACCTACCTGTTCTGTACATATCCTGATGCCCATGAGGGCAGGCTGTCATACATGAGAAGCAAGAAGGTGGGATTTAATTAGAAATACTAAAATAAATATTGGTGCTACAGCAAGCACTAATATTTCTATTGCTCATACTTGGGCCTAGGGATTTGAACAAACCCCTAATTATTAAACTTTTGCGTTTAACAGTCCAGCACTGTTTGTGCTACGGACAAATTGTGTGGCTTTATTTATTTCTTTATTGAAGGGATAGTTCACCCAAAAAATAAAATTCTCTCATCATTTATTCAACCTCATGCCATCCCAGATGTGTATGACTTACTTTCTTCTGCTGAACACAAACAAAGATTATTAGAAGAATATCTCAGCTCTGGCCAGAACTTTGAAGCTTCAAAAAGGACATAAAGGCAGCAAAAATGTAATCCTAATGACTCCTGTTTTTAAAGCATGTCTACAGAAGCGCTATGATAGGTGTGGGTGAGAAACAGATCAATATTTAAGTCCCTTTTTTCTAAAAAAAAAAAAAAAAAATGTCCTCCCTGCCCAGTAGGTGGCAATATGCACTAAGAATGTGAATCTCCAAAAATAAAAGAATGTGGAAGTGGAGATTTGTAGTACAAAAAGGATTTAAATATTGATCTATTTCTCACCCACACCTATCATATCGCTACTGAAGACATGGAATTAATCACTGGAGTTGTATGGATTACTTTTACGCTGCTTTTGTGCTTTTTGGACCTTCAAAGTTCTGGCCACCATTTGCTTGTATTTTATCGACCTACAGAGCTTAAATACTCTTCTAAAAATCTTTGTTTGTTCTGCAGAAGAAAGAAAGTCATACACATCTGGGATGGCGTGAGGGTGAGTAAATGATAAGAGAATTTAAATTTGTGGTTGAAGTATCCA
This sequence comes from Myxocyprinus asiaticus, assembly GCF_019703515.2. Lineage (NCBI taxonomy): Eukaryota > Metazoa > Chordata > Actinopteri > Cypriniformes > Catostomidae > Myxocyprinus > Myxocyprinus asiaticus. Next base: position 12,827,695 of record NC_059363.1, on the reverse strand, counting down.
TTGAAGTCACATTGCAAATACAACAGAAAAAGAAACATCATAAACAGTATCACAAAAAATAACGATATGATAAGAAAAAGGAATATAATATAGCAGCGATTTAATATGCATACAAAACCGCAGACTCCATAATATGTGTGACTCTAGGGTGAAAACACCCTTAGGGTGCTTTCACACTGGCAGTTTAGTTCAAAACGGAGCACGGTTTGCATGAAAAATTGGTAATGTGAAAGCTGTCTTGCGGACCGGGGAGCGCACCGCGGTACCGAACCCGAGACTGCCTCTAGGAGGTGGTCTGAGTTCGTTTGCAATGGAACTGTAGCGCGATTCACGTGAATGTGAAAACAACTCTGACTCGGGTGCGCACTCGTTCAGGAAGTTAAGTAACCTGCGCATGCGTTTTAGCCGATGACGACATCTATCTATCTATCTATACACCTTATAAATACTATATATTAATACTATTATAGGTTATAAATATAGGGTATAATATAACTTCACCTTGGAGTAAGCGTGAGTGCCAGGAACAATCGCGCTCGGAATCGGACTGCAGCAAACGTGCCCAGTTTGAAAGCCCCCTTAGAGTCATACATATTATGGGGTCTGCAGTTTTGTTGTAAAAGAACCAAACTCAGACCCCTTTAAGTGGACCAAAAAGTGGACCGAGTGAAAGGACCAGTTCTCTTTACGTCCACATTCTCTTAGGGGGCTTTCACACTGGGCACGTTTGCTGCGGTCCGATTCCAAGTGCGATTGTTCCCGGTGCCCCCCGCAGCTTTGGTCTGGTTTCACACTCACTTGATTCTATCGAACCCCGGTCCATTTGCGTTCATCTTACGTCATCACAAACACGCATGGAGAACACAACGCGACTCATCATACTTTTTGTTTTTTTGTTATTTTGGTGCCATTATGCATAGCAGAGTGAACGACAACTGTGTATATGTGCGCTTCATGGCGTAACTCATCAGATGTCCAGGGGAATGCGGCTTGCTGCTGCTCGCAAACTGTGTTTTTTGAGGAGACAATTGATTGCAAGGAATTCATTTGCATCTTTGTTTACACTGCACGCTTACGCTCATGTCCAATGTGAAGTTATCGCCACTGTCATCTCCTATTAGACCCTGTATTTATAACCTATAATAGTATTTATAAGATGTGTAGATAGATAGACAGACAGACAGACAGTATTTATAGTGTTGTATGTCATTGTGGTGTCATTACTTTTTTGGGACTTTCAGGAATGTGTGGATCCTCGTGTGTTGTCGAAACTAATGATGTCTTCATCGGCTAAAACGCATGCGCAGGTTACTTTACTTCCTGAACGAGTGCGCACCCAAGTCCGAGTTGCTTTCACATTCACGCGAATCGCGCTACAGTTCCATTGTAACCGAACTCAGACCATCTCCTACAGGTAGTCTCGGGTTCGGTACCGCGGTGCGCTCCCCGGTCCGTATGACAGCTTTCACATTACCAATTTTTCATGCGAACCGTGCCCTGTTTCGATCTAAACTGCCAGTGTGAAAGCCCCCTTAGACCTTGTAAGTGGGCTCAGATCTCTTCTTGGTCCACTTTACCAGTTATGGGGTCTCAGTCCTTTTTGCATTCACACTCTGCATTATTTGTAGGACCGAGCCCACTTTATAAATACAGTATTTATTATAATTGTTATGATTAGGGCTATATTTAATGTTGAGTACACATAGCTCTACATATTGTGTTAAAAGATAATATAAACATTAATGCTCTCAAAAGGAATATGCAGCATAAGAACAGTTGTCTGTTCAATAAAAACTTATTTTATTGATCTTTGGCATCAGTATTAAGTAATTCTGTATTGCATATTGTTTATACATGCAACAGAACTGAATGCATTGTATTTTTATATAGAAAGACTGGATTTAAAGGCGAAATTCAACATTTAATCATGGTAGATAAGTCTTATTAACGACTAAACAATTCATGTTTAATTAATCATACAATTTACGATTCGTTTTGTGCGCAGTTTACAACAGTTTTAATATGCTTCTCACGCCGTCATCTCCATAGAAACAGAGCCAGAACAAGTGGCTCGCCGCATCTTTCCCATGCTCGTTTTGTCATTTCCTGCAGACAGGAACCTGTCAGGGTCTAACATGTTTGCCGTTACGCAAATGGGAAAGGGAGCCCAGAGCGCTTTTTGTTCACAACGCACGTTATTAGCGAACTGAACCACAGGCTACAAGTGAACCATACTCGGACCACCTCTCGGCTCACTTTAAAGGGACTGAGATTGTTTGGAGTGTTCACATATGGGCCAAAAATCCCACGAACCACTCTCGGACCCCTGAAACGGACCAAGTGTGAAAACGCCACTACTAACCAAACAGCTTATTTTTACTTCAAAAAAACTTAAATCCACCTTAGGTTTTAGAGTAAAGGCACAACAGTTACATGTATAATATGCACTTAGACTCACAATTATAAATAATAAAAAAGTAATTTAAATATTTATATATATTACTATAATATATTTATAATATAATAATAATCTTGTCATTCTGTCTAACATGTAATAACATGAAAATAATGATAAATGAATGCTATTAATTTTCTAGGGATTTATAATTTTTGCATTGTGGACAATTAAATGGGTGAAAAAAATTTCAAACTTTGGCACCATTTAAAGTTTGTATATGATTTCCGTCTTAGCTGTGATGTATTTTTGTATTTATAAATTATAAAGTTTAGGAAATGTAATCTAAATTTGCCGTTCAGACTTTTTTAGATTGATGATGTCGTCATAATATTTACGTTCTGAATTGTGATTGGTCTTATTCAGTCATGGCTTTCCAAGTACTGATATTAACTGAAGTCAATGCCAATCCTTTTTAACTTACTCTTAAAAATGCACTGCTTCTGCACGGCAAATAAATAAAGACATCTGTCTTCTGCACGTTTACATAGATTTTTTTTTTTTTAAACAACACTGACGGATGCAAAACGGGTTCAGAGTGAACGGCCCCTTAGGAGTTCGGATAGCGCAAGCAATTTACCAGAATTAGGCCAAAGAATTTGGAGCGTCACAATACTGAATTTCAGATTATATTAAAAAGCTTCATTGGCCGCTTTATTCTATTTGTCTTGTTTACTTTTTTAAATAAAAATAACTTGCTTCACACCTTATATGCAAAACAAGCCTTCTTTGTTTTTGAAACCTCCAGGTTAGCAACTGTAATCTTTACCGTCTGGGCAAGAAAAAGGGCCTTCCTAGTCGAATGGTGGTGTCCATCTTCGATCCCCCAGTAAACTGGCTGCCTCCGGGCTACATTGTGAATCAGGACAAAAGCAGCACAGACAAGTGGGACTCAGATGAGGTATGATTTACAGAACGTCTCCGTTTGTATACACTATGGCTCAAGTCAAGCTTAACCCGTATCAACATGCATCTTCATGCACAATTACAAGTCTGTTTACGTGGCTCTGTGCCATGAGCTGAAGAACATGTTGGCAGCATTGGGTTGCAGCTGTTTCCTGTCATGGCCACTAGAGGGCAGGTCCATCCTGTCTTGGAGAGCCATAGTTGCAGAACAGAGGACATGGAAAAGATCAGACAAATAGTCCTTTCAGTGTGAGGAGCACCTTTGGTGTATATTTATAACTAATTCCAAAATATAATTCACAATTCACTTGTCGTCACCAAGAAATTACTTTCAAACCTCTGAATACAAGAAATGGATGATGGAAATGGTCACAGCCCAACTAATTCTAAATTAAATTTAATAATGGCAACCTACTGAAATTGTTAGAGATTAAGGGAATGACCTTTTTATACATTTTCTTTTTTTTTTTTTTTTGCAAGATTAAAAAGTTTAGCTCCAAGCATATGCAAAGGCACAAATCCAAGAAATATTGATCAATTATTTTACTACGTGAAAGTCCAGGACCAGTACCATATTGGGCAGCACAACATAAACAAAAAACTACTGAGTCAAGAGTCAGCTTTGTTGGTTGATGTCTCCAATTTATTTATTTATTTATTTTGAGGATTCCAACAGAGCAGTATTGGCTCAACCAATGCTGTGAGTTTGAGGCAGGGTTTTCTTGTTTGTCTGACCAATGGCAGATGGGGAGTGTTTGGAAAACATACTTGACTAGTCATTATTTTTGCAACTCTGTTTGGTGCCGCTATTTACACGCAGAGCCTATAAAATTTAAAAGCTAGGCTATTTATGATTTAGTATAAGTCACAATTTTCATCTGCGTTTTACCATTTCTGTTGTATTAGGGCATTTAAATAACACAAAGTAAGAAAAATTAAGACAAAAAAAACCCAACTATGATTCTGGTTTCTGCCATGGGTTTCATCAGAGATGATTTAGCAGAGATGGGCCACTTCTATTAAAATGAATAGGAGAAATTGGACTGCTCAACCAAGGAGCTCTGAGCGCCTAACGGTCAACGGATGTAGAAAGGAAGTCCCGCCTTACAGTTAAAAGAGCCAATCACCTTTTAGATACAGACATCACCTGTCAATCAACTCTAGAACGCACATGCGCATTAGCTATACAAGCCGGGAACATTTTGTTTAATATGAGGTAAAGAATCACAATTTATGAGACCAATATTGTACGATTTTATTGGTGATTTGAAATATGTTCTTTGATCGTAATCTTGACCAACAGTTTTTGAGATTTTGGTCTCTGGTCTCCATTCAAGTAGATAGGATCTGCACTGGCATGACTGGAAATAGCCTCCCGAGAGCATTCCAAAGATGGCCGACAGTATACATTTCACAGGGCTGCCAACTCTCACGCATTGAGCGTGAGACTCAAGCAATTGACACTGTTCTCATGCCACACATCCCTTTTCTCACGCAGTGATAACGTCGTGGAGCAAAGAGAACACTGACAGTGCACGGAGAGACAAGACAGAGCAGGCAGCACCGTGCAGCAGTAAGCTATTCAGACCAATCATGGGGAAAGCAACAGAACAGCGTCTCTCCCTCTCCTCTCGCGCACCATTAAAGGGATACTTCACCCCAAATGACTGAATTTTCATTTGTTTACTCACGCCTGTGTTGTTATAACCCCATTTGACTTTTTCTTTTTCTTAACACAAAGGGAGGAATTGTGAAAAAATGTTGAGCAACCCACCTTCAAGCATTAAAATACCACTAGATAGCGACAACACCGAAGTGCATTAGAGGCAGCACTCATATTAAAACTAAAATAAAAACTGAGAAGCTAAACTGAAAGTAGAAAACTGAAAAAAACTAAAAATAACATTGATAGAGTGAAAACTAAACTGAATGAAAAAAAAAAAGGAAAGAACTAAAAACTAAATAAAAATTCAAAACCTAAAATAACCCAGATTTGCTTTTGTTTCTCAGAATAAAGACTTGCACAATGGAAAAGCCAGTGATGATGAGGAAGATGATAATGAGGGAGAGGATGTGGAGGTTGAGCCATCTAAGGATGAGGTGAATGTTGACGATGAGCTGGAATACGACTCTGATCACATCAGGTTCATTGATAACATGCTGATTGGCTCCGGCGCCTTCGGGAAGAAGATATCCCTCCAGCTCTCCGAACCCGGATACGAATGGAAAGCGCCCAAAAAAACCCACAATGGCCCCTTTCCCCCAGACAGTGGTGCTGATGAGTTTGACTACAGTTCCTGGGATGCCATGTGCTACCTGGACCCCAGCAAAGCAGGTGAGGAGGACGACTTCGTGGTGGGATTCTGGAACCCTTCCGAGGAAAATTGTGGCACAGATATTGGAAAGCAGTCCATCTCCTACGACCTCCACACCGAGCAGTGTATCGCCGATAAGAGCATTGCCGACTGCGTGGAGGCCTTACTGGGATGCTACCTCACCAGCTGTGGGGAGAGGGCAGCCCAAATGTTCCTTTGCTCCCTCGGCCTGAAGGTGCTCCCGGTGGAGAAGCAGAGTTCCGTGGTGTCAACTGAGTTGCAGTACGGCTGGCTGAAGATCCCTCCACGCTGCATGTTCGACCACCCAGACGCTGAACGGACCCTGAACCACCTCATCTCAGGCTTTGAGAACTTTGAGAAGAAGATCAACTACACATTTAAAAACAAGGCGTATCTTCTGCAGGCCTTCACCCACGCCTCGTATCATTACAACACCATCACAGGTCTGTGGGTTTAATTTTTTCAGCGCAACTTCATTATTTTAACTGCTGAATTGGAATGATTCTGGTTCCAATTTTGCATACGCAACCAAATTTCCTGCTCTGCGACTAAAGGTCTATCAGATTTTACTTGCCCCAATAATTGAGTAACAGTGACAACGAAGTTTTGCACAGAGATGCTTACACTGCATGTTGAGAGTAAAAATTTGGTTTGACTTGTTCCATGCAATGTGTGTCCAAAGACGAGATCCACGCAATTACAGTCAGTTATTGATCAAATCAACAATAGAAACATTTAATTCTAATCAAACATAGCACAGATACAGTACAGAAGCCATGTGACTCCGCTCTCGTTGATATGCGCTCAGCCAAAACACTTCTGTCAGACACCAGCTGAACTGCCACTATTCTTAAAGAGACGGTACTGTTTTAGTACTTGTTCTACATATCAATTTAAATACTTGTAAATAGTACAAATTATGCATGTAAACAAACATGTAACAAAATACTGTATATGCATGTATTAATGATGGAATACATGGAATTTGTACATTTTTAAAAGGCTAAAATGTGACTGAAATGATGGAAAAACGAATGATAAAATAAAATCGAAAAATGTGTAATTAATATTTTTTAAATATACCCAAATGAATCGGAACCGAATCGAGAGTTTGTGAATCGCATTTGAATCTGGAAATCTGTATCAATACCCAGCCCTACTTTTGAGAAGCTAATGCTACATCCACACTAAATACGCTTTCATTAAAAATCACATTAATTTTGCTACATTTATGCCTCATCCACATGGGAACGGTGTTTTCTTGCTTCGAAGTAATTTCGACTTTTGAAAAGTACTGCACACTTTGTAAAAAATAAATAAATAAATAAACACGTCAGGTAACTGAAGACTTTGATTAGTGTAGATGTGGCAACAATACTATTTTGGGTAACCTATTTGAATGTCCTTTTTTTGTTGTTGTTATTAAAGTACCATTTCTCACAACAAAATTCCAAAGGATGCTGTATGTGAGTTGTTCGATGGATTCAAATTTATTTAGTAAACAACCCATGCCACTCACTAATCTCTGAAATGTGCTGTTATATTAATGTTCTAATTTTTATCTTTTTTTTTTTTTTTTTTTCCCATCCTGAACCTCGGACAGATTGTTATCAGCGGTTGGAGTTCCTTGGTGATGCAATTTTAGACTACCTCATAACAAAGCACCTTTATGAAGATCCGCGGCAGCACTCCCCGGGCGTGCTGACCGACCTGCGCTCCGCACTTGTCAACAACACCATATTTGCTTCCCTGGCTGTCAAGTACGATTACCACAAGTACTTCAAAGCTGTCTCACCCGAACTGTTCCACGTGATCGATGATTTTGTGCAATTTCAGCTGGAGAAGAACGAAATGCAAGGAATGGATTCCGAGGTCAGTTATCACCCCAAAGTTATCTGGTAAAGATATTAGTTCTCGCAAATAATCAAACCCTCCAACATTTAATTTCTACCATTGTCAGCATAGATGTATAATACTTTATAAAGATTAAGTACCATGACTTCCTATCATTGGCAGTCAACGTGAATCTGTTCTGTGTTTGTATTTGTTTTCGTTTTTTGGATTGTAAAAATGCAGTTGGATTTAATTTATTTTGAAATGGTTATCTTGGCACCGAATCTAGTCTTGTTTGACTGGAAAGCAATTTAGGCCTTAGGGACAAAACTGGATACCGAAAGAGGAAAGACAAATTGAATAAAATAAGTAATGTTCCCCTTAATTGCATAGCTGGGTAATGTTGTCCCTAATATTGGACGGATAGGTCTTTTGTTAAGCTAATACTAAAAGTAATTGATCACAGTTCATTTTAACAACATAGCAATTCTGTCAGTGCACATTTTAAATTACGACCGCAGCAGTATTTTTATTTAATTTTTTAAAGACGTTTCCAGCTGTCTGTTATCCGTGATTAGTTTTGGGATGAGAATTTGACATGGATAAGCACAGTTTTCTGTCCATAGAGAAAACACTTATTTCCAATTTATGGGAAGGGAAAAAGAAACTGGAACTGTTTTAACTTTCTTTTAGCTTCGCCGATCTGAGGAAGATGAGGAGAAAGAGGAAGACATTGAGGTCCCCAAAGCCATGGGAGACATCTTTGAATCACTCGCCGGTGCAATTTACATGGATAGCGGGATGTCAATTGAAACAGTTTGGCAAGTGTATTATCCAATGATGAGGCCACTCATAGGTAAGGGCCAAAGTGATACGGATGAGTAAATCAGTTCTGAATTTCTATTCTGTCTTATTGTCTCCCAGCTCATGTGGCGAGGACCATAAGTTGAATCATTTTAAAATATTCTGCTGTTTTTATGCATGATTAAATGTCAGATTGAAATGTTCCGCTTTTGTTATGTTTTGTTTTTTAGAGAAATTCTCTGCTAATGTTCCTCGTTCACCGGTGCGTGAACTCCTGGAAATGGAGCCAGAGACGGCCAAGTTCAGGTGGGAATGTCATTTCCTCATTTACAAGTCACTCAAGCTATCTCTTAACATGATATGCAACATACACACAGAAGTGGTTGTTTGAATTAAAGTTATGACATTATTGTGTGGTTCAGAGCAAATATGAGGCAATTTTAGACATTTTGAATCCTTTCATTTCAAGGCCATACAGTCTCTATCCCCTTTGGCGATATGGAACTGTGAGTAAGGTTCAGTTGATAGCAAAATCTTGCTTTTAGGATGATACCAGCCTCTGGAACATTAATTTATGGAGAACTAAATTGATACGTTAGGCAGCAAATAATCAAGCCTTGGGCAACTGATGAAAATAAACTATGGCTGTTGGATTCTTTATTAATTTGCAATTTAATCTAAAAAAATACAAAATAAAATTAGTTAACTATAGTTGTTGCATTCAGTTCCTTTTTAAAGGAAAAAAAATAAAATAATTTAAACCAAAAATCTTTTTTAAAAATAATGAAAAGGGGTGGGGGGATTCTCTTGGATGACACATGCAGTGGAATATATGTGCATGAAGACACCTATGTAGATTTCTGCAACAGTGCTCGCATTCTATTTTTCACAAACTGCATCAAAATGAACAGGATGTAAACACTGAACTCAATGAAATCATAATTAAATAAAATAACTTCTAGCATTTTACTTACATGTAAGATGTTTTTGCTGCTGTCGCTTGGTGGTCTCCTCATTAATGTTTATACAAAATATAATATTTCAAACTTGAGCTTTGATATTTTAAATTTCACCATAAAAAGAGTGCAATTGACTTTGTTAAAGGAATAGTTCTCCCAAAATTGAAATCCTCATGCCATCCCAGATTGTGCATGACTTTCTTTAATTTCCTGAACTCAAATGATATCTAGAAGAATATCTCAGCTCTTTTGGTCCATACAGTGTAAGTGAATGGGTGCCAAAATTTTGAAGCTCCTAAAATCACATAAATCAGCATAAAAGTAATCCATATGACTCCAGTGGTTAAATCAATATCTTCAGAAGCGATATGACAGGTTTCACAACCACACAGATCACTTTCACATTCTTCATGCATATCACCCCCTACTGGGCAGGGAGAAGAATTTCAAGCAAAAAGACTTGATTTATTTAGTGTAGGTGAGATTTGTTTCTCACCTACACCTATCACATCACTTCTGAAGATATGGATTAAAAAACTGGAGTCGTATGGATTACTTTTATGATGCCTTTATGTGCTTTTTGATCGTCAAAATTTTGGCACCCGTTCACTTGGACTGGAATAGAAGGAATGAAGGAATATTACGGGTTCAATACAAGTTAAGCTCAATTGACAGCATTTGTGACATAATATTGATTACCACATAAATTAATTTTGATTTGCCTCTCCTCCTCTTTTAAAAAAGCAAAACTCAAGGTCACAGTCAGGCATGAAAGTGAATGGGGGCCAATTTTTGAACTTTATGAAATACAAATTTTTCAAAACTATAGCCACAAGACATAAACAGTAAGCGTGTTAACATGATTTATGTGTGATAAAATCACTTACTAACTGTTTCTTCGTAAAGTTATAGCCAATTGTACAACTTTGTTGCCATGATGATTTATTATCAACAACCCTTAAAATCCTAAAATTACTGTAAAAATGACATGATGATTTAAACAACTTTACAGCTCAAATAAAACGAGTTATATCAGAAGAATAAATATAAGTGCTTTTATAAAATGATATGCTTCACATTTCTGCCTTTAAAACCTCCAAATATTTTCCCCATTCACTTCCATTTTTAAGTGCCTCACTGTAACCTTTTTTTGTCTTTTTTTAAGAAAAGGAGGGACGAGTCGAAATTCATTTTTGTGGTAATCAACATTATGCCACAAATGCATTCGATTGAGCTTAACTTCTGTCGAACCCAGAATATTCCTTTAATGAATCTCACGTGTCAACACATTAACTTTTACACTTCACGTCACATTGGCTAATGAGCTAAATACATCATTGTCGTCTCGGTCAGGTACCGAAAATAGCAAAATGATGAAATCATACCGCAGCACCTTTCATGCCGGTGCACCATACAACTCTAAATGTGAGATGTAATATTCTCACTTGTTGCATCAAAAAGGCGCAAAGGCCTTTTTGTTGTGTCATTGTTTGTCATATTTTTAATTAGCCAGCCATCTCTTTTATCACTCCCAACAGCCCTGCGGAGAGAACCTACGATGGAAAAGTACGGGTGACGGTGGAAGTGGTGGGGAAAGGCAAGTTCAAAGGTGTGGGCCGCAGCTACCGGATAGCCAAGTCAGCGGCCGCCCGCCGAGCTCTGCGCAGTCTCAAAGCCAATCAACCTCAGGTCCAAAACAACTGAGCTTCAGACAGCAGAAGCCCTCTCGACACCACGTGAAGAATCCTCGCTGACCGCGTTCTCACTGGGGTTGTCAAATTAGATAAATTATGCGTCAAAAGATTTCAGTATAATCCACATAGGGTTCATTTTTCATTTTATTCTTACGTGCGCAAACACAATCTTTCTTTTTCTCCCCAGCTTTGTTTGATCACAAGTGCTTTTTTTATGTATTGCAAGTGTTAAAAAGGTCAGGTCTTTTTCCCCCTTTTCCCTCTTTTTTTATTAACATTAAAATGATATATGCTTTGCTTTGTGGTAGTGAGTAAAGAAGCTAAAGCTTATAGGTTGTATTAGAATGTACATATTTAAACTCCAGTGTATCAGATAAATAAGAGAAAAAACAAAACTGATTTAAAAAAAAAAAAACACATCATCAATCTGTGCACTAGTGTCAGTTTTGCGGCGGTTTTTGAACACTTTGGCAGAATGGGCACACAAAATGATGTTGGAGTGAGATAAGTGGGTTTTTTTTTTTCTCTATCTTGAGATGATATTCTCAATCATAATTGCACTTCTCTAGGGTCCGTTTTTATTTTTATCAAGAGTCGTGAACATTTTGTCAACACCAAAATCGTTTAGATCTTTATTCTACCGAAAGAGAAAGGCCCTCACATTCTTAAAATGGATAGGAATTTGACATTCCCGATTACTGTAATCAATGTAGCTGTAAACGGCACTCGAGGATGCATGTTTATGTAGCTATCTGTTATCTAAGCCAACTGGATGAGTTAGTTGTATAGACATCATAAAGCTATCAATCTACATTATATAGAAAATACAATATTAAATGTCTATGACACATTGATACTTGGGTTTCAGTAATGTCTTTTTGATACCGATATTGATATTTAGTTGATAGTCTTTATGAATATTAGATGTCTCCATAGACTGACTGACTTCGTTTTGATATAAAGATATGAACGAAAAAAAGGAGGACATATCACCTGGGCAAATATGCTGCAGATTTTATATTAAAAAAGGAAAGAGAAAAATAGGATTGGATAATAAGACACAAAGCACCTTTACGTACCGTCTTTAAGACAAACCGATATTTCGCTAGATGACTTCACTTGCATCAATTACCAAAGTCGATACTGATGCAACGTTGTGAGGTTGCACCTATTAAAGGGATAGTTCATAAAAAAAGGAAATTTCTCATTTTTGGGTGAACTATGCCTTTAAGTCAATCCCTCAACATTCTCACATTTTTCGAGATGTGGTAACCAGCCTTTATTTTAGTGTAAATGTGTTGTAGCCTCTTGTCTAGCGTAAATGTTTTCATATTAATAGGCATTCTTCACTTGAATACCTCAGTTAATTGCATGCATTTTTTTTTCTTCGGTGCTATGTTTAAGCTTGAATTTCTCATCTTTTTGCACTGTAACTGTATTACCTCTTAATTTTACCTTTTGAAATCTGTTGGGTTGGTTATTCTGTTCTGTCAGCTGTCAAGCTGTAGAAATTACTTTGAGAATTGTTACCCCGTTTATATTTCTTTTTGATTTTTATGCTTGAATGGGGAAACGCTGAGAAAATTCTTCTCCGCACATAAGCTTGATGCTTCTCTATCATTGTGCATCCGATTAGAAGGGTTACTTAACGCTTGAGAAAATCGATAGATTGCACTCTGATACGTTCTGCGTTTCCATCTTAAAAGCCATGCATCTCGTCTTTTCACTTTCCTCTTTCTGCAGTCTTACTAGGTTGCCAACTGTAATGACTTTTCAGTCAATTATTTAGCATGTCGACAAAAAAGTGGGCACTCTTAACCATGTTTACTCTAGGAATAAGGGCATGAAAACTGTGTAAACTATTTTTGATTCTGAGTGGACACATCTTGAAGGCTACCTAACTTTTCCCGCTTCTCGTTCTGTCTGCATCTCTTTTACTTAATTCAGTTATGTTATGGACAAACTATTCCTGAAGTTACATAATCCCAGGCATTGCTACCTCAGAAGACCCCTGCGAATAGTTTGACCTTATCATAAACCAATATTTTGTGGATATACCTTTTTTACAGTTATGAATGGCAGTTAGGCACATTATTGTGTACGTTCATCAGCACCTTACAGGGGGATAAATATCTCTCTATATATACAGTATATGTATACACTCACGACTATTTGCACTAGAAAACATTCCCACTGGCATTGAATTTGCATTTTTTAATGGAGTATGCTCTAAAATAGTGCCTTTCAACCCTGAAACAATAATGTAACATCTAGACATGTGATTCAGTGGAATCGCAGCCTTTGCTACTATAGCAGTTCTTTACTTTATGGTTTCTATATAGTAAAGGACTTTTGGTGCCATGCGTCATACTGGATATTTTCTTCAGATTCTTTGAACGTGGCATACTAATCTGACGTTTTTCTGTTTCTGAAACTCGGTAGACAATTTTGTTTTCGATTTATTGGCTACAAAATTGTGTTGTGGGCCAATTTAGCCAAGATTTTATGTTAGTTTGAGGCTGTAATCAAAGTAGGCCACTGCCCCATCTCGACAGTGAGTGCAATCTGGTTCCGTTTTAGCAAGAGTTGAGTGACCCTCTTTACATGATCTCGGTCGCAACCCCAGAGTTAATCTTGCGATGTGAATATAGCAAGTCATTGGAAGTTAATGGTTTTCCACACTCAACCCTCAAACTATTGCAACGTGTTTTTTTTTTTTTTTTTTTTTTTTTTAAGCTTGTTACAATGTTTTTCCAAGCCTTTGAATGGCACACATGTTTTTTTGTTTTTTGTTTTTTGTTTCACATTTCTTTCCTTATTGTAATCTTTTTCACTTGGATTAGTTTTTCTGTCAACTTTCAAAGAATGTGAAATCACACATATGGTTGCACCACATAGATACAGATTCATTCTTTTTAACAAAGCAAAATAGACTTTTCACAACAATTAATGAATTATTTATACCATTGCTAGTCCCACAGAACAGATATCAAGCTAAGTGATATCTTAGTAAAAAGAAAAGGCTGAAATAAATGGTTTTTTTTTTTCTTTTTTTTTTTTCTTCATTATCTGTGAGAGTGTTAACATAAAGTGGTCCTCCATCGTATCATATGCTGCAGATTGTTTTCCTTCATGGTGGAGAATAATGTTTGTGTTTTTGTTTATTCTTTTTTTTTTTTATTTTTTTTTTTTTATTTTTTTTTTAATATATATATACATGTAGCACAAATAAGCATTGCACTTGGGCGCCATACTTTACCTCATGTCAGAACGAAAGAAAAAAAATAAACAAAACATGTAAATATGATGTCGTAATGTTTAAAGGAATAACTTGTGGTTTTGGCCTGGCTGCTGTTTGCATCGCTGGTATTTTACCAGTGTATTTAAAAGATCAGATATATACAGTACAATGTGCCTGCAGGATATCAACAGAGAAAATACACTGTAGAAAAGTTTTGATTCTCTACAATCTGGGGCTACATATGTGTCCTATGTGTACATTCATGTCCTGCCTTAATGTAATTCTTTAAATGTGGAATTGTAATTTAATCCATCTAGTCCTTTGACTGACATGATTTTCAAATGTTTGGGGACCACACTGTCTCTCAATCCATCACCCCCTTCCTGCCCATAATAGTTCGATTAACAGTCCAGATGTGATAGTGCATGTCGGTGACGACCCCTTCTTCCCAACCGTGTTTTCTTTTTTTAGACTAAAACATTGTACAGATCTGATTAAATCAGCCCTAGATTTATTTAAAAGGGCTTTATTTCAAAGCAAAGTGTAATCCTTTTTTTTTTTTTTTTCTTTAAGAAAAAGAAATTGCTGATAAAAGTCAAACACACTCACAGTAGCAAGGTGTTCAAAGCGAACATAGCAGCATGTGTGGCAAGCTCCTATTGAAGCTCCTATTAACCGAATGGGGAAGACAGTTGTTAAGATTTTAAATGGGGAATTATGGGCTACAAACTGCAGCCTGATCTGTATTTTTAAGGGACGTGCATTTAAATGATTTTCTCATACTGTATCCGTGCTGCAGTGGTTTGCATTCTGCACCTTATGGATCACAAAAACTTTTAAAATTCTGTTCTCCCCCCTCTTTTTTTTTTAAGTAATTGTAGCTGAGTATATCTACAATAAATTTATGGTATGGTTGTTCAGATGTGTGTGGTATTTTCTTTCCTAGGTGTTTTTGAAAAAGTCTGTCTTTTGCTGCTGTAGTCTAGATGCGTTTCCATACCCTTGAAAGAGAAATTATGTATTACGTTGTTTTATGAACTGCATGGCTGTGGCTACTAATACCCTGTGAAAAGCAGGTCAGAGGCCACAGTGTAAGTGTGGGCTTTGCAGCACAAGTGTGCGTTTATGACCTCAGTATTTTCCTAACCCAAGGAGCGCTCTTGCCTTCCGTTTACGAGTGCTTGGAGGCTGTTTGGCTTTAGATGGACTCCGCAACCATGACCGATGTTTTAATCACATTTGCACAGAGTCTTATGTAATAGATGAAGTAGGTATGAGCTGTGTTTGCAAGTATCATTTTTCACTCTCTCTGGGATTTTTATGGCCTTGAGTATCCAATTTGGTACTTACAGTTTGTATGGCTGTAGTGATGTTTGCCAAGTAGGGGGGAAAAACATTTGGAGTGCTCACTCTCGGTAGGTGAGAAATGACCTCACATCAGCTGTGTAAGTACAAGCAGTGTAGCACTTTTTCAGACAGTCTTTTTTGGCCACTGTATTACAAAATCGAACTAATTGAATTTGGATTCAAAATGGAGCCTATGCATTCTGCAGTACACTATTATAATGTCATTTGTTGATTTAGGACAGTGTTCATTTCCATACTCCATGCATGATGCTCCTGTGTAACTCCAGTGTACCTATCAAGGCCTCATAAACACGGCAGTAGTCAGAGTTTCAGAACTTAGTCTTGCCCCGCATCCGAATATGCTTACTTTCCTACTATATAGTGTGCCAAAAACAACACATCATTGAAGCTGTATGTCTGAATCCGCACTAGTGATAGAGCAGAATCTGAGAAATTTCCAGGTGGCCTACTACATTTGAAGAGGTTCCAAAATGTGCATCCACAAGACACTTTACTATCCCATTATGCCACAGGAGCTAAGGTGTCATTTTCAATAATAATTTTCAAAAAATCTGCATTAAAATAAAATAAAACCGTGTGTCGGATGGCTCGTTTCAACTGTAAGTGCTATATAGACTAACAAAATACTTCTCTGTGGTTAAAGGGATAGTTCACCCAAAAATGAAAATTCTCATCATGCCATCCCAGATGTGTATGACTTTCTTCTGCAGAACACAAATTAGGATATTTAGAAGAATATTTCAGCTCTGTAGGTCCATACAATGCAAGTGAATGGGTGCCAAAATTTTAACACTCTAAAAAGAACATAAAGGCAGCATAAAAGTAATCCATATGACTCCAGTGTTTTAATCCATATTATTGGATTATTTAGAAGTGATATGATCGGTGTGGGTGAGAAACAGATCGTAATTTTTTGCTTGCAATTCCCCTCCCTGCCCTGAAAGGGGTGATATGCATGAAGAATGTGAATCACCAAAAACACAAGAAGAAGAATGTAAAAGTGATCTGTTTCTCACCCAGACCTATCATATTGCTTCTGGGCCCATATTAACAAAAAACACGTAAATTTAGGAGCAACTCTTAAAAATTAGGGGCGTGTCACTCCTAATTTTACGACTCATAAAATTTTTATCTAAGAGTAATTCATGATGCTTTTTAATGGTAAAAGTAGCTCCAAGACCCATGACAGCTTAGAAGTCCTCCTGAGGACTTCTAAATCCCCAAGAGTAACTCGCAAATGATCCGAAGCATGCCTTCTCTCATCAGTCCACATTAAAAACAATGTAGGCTATTAGAATATTATGACATCAACCTTTTAAAAAGGTATCGCCTGGACTGCAATTGAGTGGGCGTATTTTAATATTATAACATCATAATATTATAAACATTATAATATTGACATTGAGCTTTAAAAAAAGCTATTGTCTAAATTGCGGTGTTTTCATTATTGCAAAGTTAGTTAGAGATGCAGTTTACTATCCAACGAACCGAAACAACCCAATTACACCGGAGATAAATTTTGACAACTTTGCGCTCTCTGGCCACAGGCAAAGTTAAACTTTGTAGTGTGGATGAATTGGGAATTTCTGTCATCCATCTGCAAAATCATTCATCACACTATATATGCGCTCTCCAGATCGCACATCGTCCGACAATTCACAGTATATGTTTTCTCTTGGATGCGCACTTCCTGCAGAGAAAAAGGCGAGGAAGAAGAATGAATCTATCTATCGATCTGTCTGTCTCTCAAGCCTATTTGATATATATTTTCCGGTATCTGTCTATGAGGAACTTGCTGTGAAATAGCGCTTCCCTGACTACCAATCACTTTGGCCGATTTAAAAGAGCGTGCTCATAAAATCATCCATAGCAACGAAGTCAGCTCCGCCTTACTCTTATTTTAATATTTCCTTTGTAAAACTTGCTCTTAGCAGGTTTGTGAATAGCTTTTAAGCAAAAACTCTTTGCTAGGAACTCTTTGGAGAACTCCTAGTGGTAATATAAAAATATTTGTGAATACGGGCCCTGGAGACATTGATTTAATCACTGGAGTCTTGTGGATTACTTTTATGCTGATTTATGTGATTTTTGGAGCTTCAAAATTTTGGCACCCATTCACTTGCATTGTATGGCCCTTCAGAGCTGAGAAATTCTTCCAAGAGTCTTAATTTGAGTTCAGCAGAGGAAAGAAAGTCATAAACATCTGGGATGGCATAAGGGTGAGTAAATGAGAGATTTTTCATTTTTGGGTGAACCATTCCTTGTATATGATTAACAAAACCAGAGTAGATTATTTCCACCTTTGTTGTTAGTATTGCTGGGTTTCCATCCTAGATGTTAAGCATTTTTTTTAAATTAGACTTGTTGTAGACTTGTACAAATTGTTGCGCGTTTCCATCCATTACGTAATTTGTATTATCATGAGGGAAAAGCCTCGTCATGATAGAGCAGCTGAATAACCTCTCCTTGCTTTGGGGACAGTTTTATTTGCAAGGTAGGAGCAAGTATCTCATTTTATTAACTGCATCCACACTGCAGAATAAGTGTAATATCTGATATAATGTGGGCTGAATGCCTACACCGCCAGTCTCCGCATACCTGGGGGAGCGCCCGCTCTCAAAACTGTTCTGACAGCTTGTGAGGACCCACTTTATCGAACAGCTGTGGGTTAAACACTTACAAATGACTGTTCAAAGAATTGTGTGCCAAGGTCGGACCTTTTTTGGGCTAGTCACATCAAGCTATCGCACACTCATGCGCGAATGGTGAAAACACGTCATCGTTTTGCTAATAAACCGTTTCCGTCACCTTAATTTAGAAAGTTTATTCGCAAATCAAACGTTTCCATTCAGGATTTCTTATGCGCAATTTTAAAATGTGCATAAAAAATTGTTTACGCACCTATTGTCATTCTTTTGGGTCACTGGACAATGCATACATGATCTCGCATTACATATATCAGGAATCTATTCATACTACTCACCTGCTACCTAAAGAACGTACTTTATTAAAGGTCCATAAGTATGTTCTTCACTAAATGCAGACATTAATGCATGTGATCTGAAGCAATTCAGCAGCTTTGGGTGAGAAACTGACCAAAATTTTCAAAAAAAAAATTGACATCCGCAGTCTCCTTGGCGCTCTCATGAGTGAAGCTCGTTCACACACTTCCTTTGTGTTTCACAGAAGGAAGAAAGTCATAGGATTTTGGGATGGCAGAAGGGGTGTAAATGATGAGAATTTAAATTTTGGGGTGAACTATTCCTTTAAGCATTTTCTCCATTTCAGTTCATTAAAGGGGTCACGGCATGCCATTTTTTTTTTTTTTTGTATTTCAATATGTTCCTTGAGGTTCACTTGTAATATTAGCAAAGTTTTTCGCCCAAAAAAAAATGTCATATTTTTGTAAAACATTATAATTTTCCACCCTTATTCTAACCTTCTTTCAGAAATGATATATTTTGGTGCTACTTCTCCTTTAAGACTTGACTGTAAATGCTCACTGTTTCTGTTTGGCTCTCTGCTCTTGACTGACCTGTTCATTCCTCTTGCCATCTCAATGCTCACTGGAATTTGATGAAATTGACGTGTAAATATTAAAAATAGGGTTTTTTTTTTTTTTTTTTTTTTTTTTTTTTTTTAATGGAAAACAGCTCTTAAGGCTCGGACACATTCACCCTTGCATGGCAAAATTTCCGAAGCAAAGTTGGCGTAGGCAGATGTGAAGCATGTAAGGAGCCCATAGCATGTGCTATGTACGAAGAACTGCCCACACAGAAGTCACTGCCAAAGCAAGCAACTTGCTATTTGTCAACACAGCAAATTTGCATGTCAAAGTTCACTAGACTTGAACCCCACTTAAAATTCATGCAGGGAAATTACTTTGCCACAGGAAGTCCATCAGGCATAATTCCTGAGCGCATGGATTCTCATTAAGATGGCTTTATGCTGAGTGACTCCAGTCAGGCTTCCTAAGCAACCAATTGGCCCGGTTGCTAGGGTAGGTATAGTCACGTTGGGTTAACCTCCTCGTGGTCGCTATAATGTGGTTCTTGCTCTGGGTGGGGCACGTGTTGTGCGTGGATGCCACGGAGAATTGCGTGAGTCTCCACACGCGTTAGGTCTCAGTGGTAACGTGCTCAACAAGCCACGTGATAAGATGTGCGGATTGACGTCTCGGACGCGGAAGCAACTGAGATTCGTCCTCCGCCACCCGGATTGAGGTGAGTCACTACGCCACCACGAGGACTTTGGGAATTGGGCATGCCAAATTGGGGAGAACAGGGGAGAAAAAAATAAAGAATCTAAATTACAGTGAGGCATTTACAATGGAAGTGAATGGGGCCAGTTTATGATAGGTTTAAAGGCAGAAATGTGCAGCTTATATTTTATAAAAACACAACAATTGTTCTGTTAAAACTCATGTATTAATAAATATACTGTATATAAATATACTGTATATATAATTATAAAATTGGGCATAACTTTACACAGAAAGGCTAGTAAGCGATTTTATCAATACACTAAAATCATGAGAGTGAAAGTGTATTTTAAGGTTTACGGATTTACATGTATTGAACCTGGAATATTCCTTTAACCTGCTCTGTGGCTTTTTGCAGTACCAAAAATTTTACAAAAATATTACCAGTACACCCCAATTGCACTCCGAGCAGATCACAAGGGATGCCAACTGAGATAATCTGGGAAAAGTTGAACAAGGTTTTCTTCATTAAGATGCAGATAAAGGAGCAAAAGAATGACATGCATATGATTTCTGGGTAATATATGTAGGAGGAATGCAAATGGTGGCTGGTCCGCTGGGCTGGGATCAGGCGGAGCTGATATGGTGAGTGTGGGAATGAGCGGCTAATGGTGACTTATTACCTGTGTTGACAGTGTGCAGGCTTGCGGCATGTCTTTTGAGCCATTTATTTTCCGCGCTATAAAAACAAAGAGATGACGAATAAATATGCAGAGGGGGCTCATTGTTTTCCGCTTGCTCGGTTGCCAAAACTTTTACTGACCTTTCGAGCTCTGGTCCCAAACCAGCATTAAACCGTCTGTCACTCAGCACACGCAATTACACAAGTCACCCTTTCGACCTCTGTATCTTGTTTTTTTTTTCTCTCTCTCTCTTACAAGCCTAGGCGACAATCAAAATTGTGCAAAACAGGCATTCGTGTACACCCCTTCATCCTCATGCAATCATTTGTTTACCTCAGTCTCTCTCTCTATATTCCCCTTCACATGAGGTTTACAGTACATCAGAGTCAGCCTGTTACAATGCGCAGAACTAGAATGGGTTATTAATACGCAGGTTTACAGATGGCCCTTCAGCCTCGGAACAGGCCTGCACTTCCTCGTGTAATTAGATCCAGCTCCGTGCACCC
This sequence comes from Myxocyprinus asiaticus, assembly GCF_019703515.2. Taxonomy (NCBI): domain Eukaryota; kingdom Metazoa; phylum Chordata; class Actinopteri; order Cypriniformes; family Catostomidae; genus Myxocyprinus; species Myxocyprinus asiaticus. Next base: position 12,806,709 of record NC_059363.1, on the reverse strand, counting down.
TGTCTTAAGGGCAGGCCGAGGAATAACCCCAGCATCAGGAGAGATAAGGATCGCACACGCTTCCACATGTATAGACCCAAATCAGCAATCACATTTAGCATCACTCTATCAGTCAAATCTCTTTTCTGTTCTGGTTTGTGTTTCTTTCAATGGTATGTCGTGTCTGCAGCTGACAGAGTGCTCTTTCTAGGAATAGTGTGTGGCCTGAGTGGAATGAAGATGCATCATCAGTTTGATGGTGTTTTCACACTTTGTTCATTCCAGGGATCTGATAATGTTGTTCACAAATTTTTGCCCATATGTGAACACTTACAGTTGCCCCAAAAAGTATTTGGACACTTAAGCCACTCTTCAAAATGAATCTTTTGCATAGATAACCAAATATCAAAGTGGCTTCTGCACACAAATGATCCTAGGCATTTTCTCAGAACAAGTTTTAACATTTGTAATTACTTAAAACTAACTGGCCTCATGGTCATTTTTGTGGATGTATTAAGTCAGTTCCCATCATGTTCACACAGCTGTCCTAGCAGAATAACCACAGGTGTAGTTCATCATATTAATTATGCATATGTTCCACTAATTTTGACAACCAGAAAGTGTACATTTAATGAAAAATGTGCTTCTCAGCCAGTAAAAAAGTATGTTCTTTAGGTATGCATGTGAGCAGTATGAATACATTGCTAAACATATTTCGGGCATTTCCCTGTAACCCGAAAATATAGCAACAACAACCGTGAATATAATTTACTCTGAATTTGTTAAATGAGCACAATTTAACCACAAGGAACAACTTTCTTGTTATGTGTGTGTGTGTGTGTATGTATGTATGTGTGTGTGTGTGTGTGTGTATATATATATATATATATATATATATATATATATATATATATATATATATATATATACACACACACACATACAAGCTTGTAAAGTTATTTATGTATTTATTTTGTACATATTTTTAATAAAAGCATTAGTGCAAGGCCGAACAAGTGATTAAAATAAAAAAAATTGATTAATAATTTAAATAATTTATAAAGAATGTTTGTCCCTTGATTTCATGGCATTGGTGTTATCAATGATAAAACCTTTAATTTTTTATTTTTTTATTTTTTATTTTTATTAAATACAAAAAGTTGTGAAAAATATTTTTTTTTAAGGTCAAAGTTCAGAGGCTGCTTAAATACGCATATAGTAATTTCCCCCAGCATGTTAAAAAGTTATTAATTCACATTTTAACTGTAATATTTGTGTTGTAACCCACTGAACCCTCAAAATGTGGTGTAGTAACCCATTTAACCCTCATTAGTGTTAACTTGCTTCGTTCGTGAAACAAAATTAAATAATAAAAGAAAGAACAACAGCCAAGTTGTCCTTTATGAATAAAATTAATGTCAACATGTTATAAAATGTTTACCCTCAGCGTTTATGGGCAAAAACTGAACTGAACAGAAAATATCAATATTTTGTAATTTGGAAAATAAATTTTTTTTGAGAATGACACATTTACAATTTGAGTCAGTTCCTCACACAAATCTGTTGTGTGACTTTAGAAAACATGGAACATAGCACACAAGTTACATGGACTACTGTTTATGAACACAGTTATTAACTTTTGTTGGAAAGCGAAGTGCGTTTTAAGGGAGCACACTACAATTGCACATCAATTTCTTCATGAATGAACCAAGAATTGTTACTGTGAGAATGTGTAGTTAAAGATGCACATTGAGATATGTTGTACTTGTAATAAGTGGTGTTTATAAAAATAAATTAACTGAATGTATAAAATATTTTTAGTTAAAATTAAAGAATTTGTTTTAATGACATCTTGAGCATAGTCCTTGAAAACAAATAAAAATGTGCTTGAAAAGTCCTTAAAAGTCCTTGAATTTAACTTTGAATCATCTGTACGAACCATGCAAAGAATAATCTCTAATATACTGGGTGGGCCTGGGTCTAATTTGGGTGGGCCCAGGCCCACCCTTGGCTATGCCACTGGTTCGGAGACCCTTCTCCATTGGCATACTGTTTTGTAGTATGCATTTTCGGACACAGCCAGAGTCTTAATGTTCTTTTTAAAGAAGACTTTAAAGTGTCTAGAAAATAGGTTGCATTTCATGTGTATTTCCAAATAAGTCACTTTCAAATTACAATGCTAAATCTCTTTGCAGAATCAGTGCATCTATCAACACTAAGGGGACTGAAATCCATGCAAATGTACTAGTCTAATGCACTCTCCACCCTAATGTACTTCATTAATGGAGTAAACAGCTTATGTATGTGTGTGTGGTACATCTGAAAGGTCTGGCCCTCTGGGGATTAATTTTGGAGGGCTCAGGTGTTAATGGAGTGTCAGAATAAACACGCTTATTCCTCACTATCTTTTCAATTGTACAATTAGGAAGTCGGTTGTTAGCTGGCTTCTACACCACTAGAACCATTGTCTCCCTATTAAGGATGAATTGGGTCATGCTAATTGCTTCATCTCATTATGCATGGAGAGATTTGTAAAAGGTTTAGAATGGGAGTGTCTCCAGCACTCTATTAACATAATGTCGCACGTTTTGGTTTGGGGACATCATGGATTTGTAATACAAGGACAAAATTGCATTTGTACAATAGTTGTACAATAAATTCATATATTGTATACATTTAAATGTTTGTATTTATAAATATAAAGCTAATAGTTGCTTAAAATTCCCTTGTCTATACTATTACATACAGTATCACTGTGTAATGACAGTAAAGGATATATAGATAGACAGACAAACATACACAAGTGTGTGCCGAACCACATCCATGTTATCCCAGTATGATTTGTGAATGTTCCAAAGAGCATATTGTGTTTTTCAATGAAAATCTAAACTTTTGTGGAAAGGAGTTATCATGGTCAGTGTCACAAATGTGCTTATTGATTTAGAAATAGTGCAGAATTTTTTGTGTTACTTTTTACATTATAATGTAGCTTTTTAATTATTTATTTCAAAATAATAACACTTTATTTCCTGGTTTAAAGGAATATTTCAGTTTCAGCAAGTTAAGCTACAGCATTTGTGGTATAATGTCTATTACCACAAAAAATAATTTCAACTCATTTTTTTTTAAAACAAAAATCGAGGTTACAATGAGACACTTACAATAGAAGATAATGGGGCCAATTTTTGAGGGTTTAAAGGCAGAAATGTGAAGCTAAAATCTCATAAAAGCACTTATATTAATTCTTCTGTTAAAACTTGTGTATTATTGGGCTGTAAACTTGTTTTTGTGGTAATTTTAGGGTTTGCAGAGTTGCGTCGTCATAAAATTGGATTTAAAGGAATAGTTCACCCAAAAAGGAAAATTCTCTAATCTTTTACTCACCCTTATGCCATTCCAGATGTGTATGACTCTTTTAGTCCATACAATGCAAGTGAATGGGTGCCAAAATTTTGAAGATCCAAAAATCACATAAGTCAGCATAAAAGTAATCCATACGACTCCAGGGGTTACATCAATGTCTTCAGAAGTGATTTGATAGGTGTGGGTGATAGATCAATATTATAGTCATATAGTAATATAGTCATTTTTTACTGTAAATTCTCCTCCCTGCTTAGTCAATCTCCACTTTAATTTTCACTTTCACATTCTTCTTCTTTTGTTTTTGGTGATTCACATTCTTAATGCATATTGCCCCCTACTGGGCAGGGAGAAGAATTTCTAGCAAAAAAAGTTTTTTTTGTTTTTGATTTTCTCCCCAGCTGGGATTGCCCAATTCCCCATGCGCTCTAAGTCCTTGTGGTGGCTTAGTGACTCGCCTCAATCCGGGTGGCGGAGGACGAATCTCAGTTGCCTCCGCGTCTGAGACCATCAATCCATGCATCTTATCACGTGGCTTGTTGAGCACATTACTGCGGAGACGTAGTGTGTGTGGAGGCCCATGCTATTCTCCGCGGCATCCACGCACAACTCGCCATGTGCCCCACCGAGAGCGAGAACCACTCATTATAGCGACCACGAGGAGGTTACCCCATGTGACTCTACCCTCCCTAGCAACCGGGCCAATTTGGTTGCTTAGGAGACTTGGCTGTAGTCACTCTGCACGCCCTGGATTCGAACTCGCGACTCCAGGGGTGGTAGTCAGCGTCAAAATTTTGGCACCCATTGACTTGCAATGAATGGACCTACAGAGCTGAAATACTCTTCTAAAAATCATAATTTGTGTTCTGCAGAAGAAAGTCATACACATCTGGGATGGCATGAAGGTGAGTAAATGATGAGAGAATTTTCACTTTAACGTTTTACACAAAAAAGGTTACTAAGCTATTTTATCACACTAATATGTTAACACACATTAGTTAACACATTGTTTACCTCTTGTGGCTAAACTTTTGAAACACTGAGTATTTTAAAGTTTACGGATTGGCCCTATTCACTACAGTAGTAAGTGCCTTACTGTAACCCAGATGTTTGCTTTTTTTAAAGAAAAGGAGGGACAAGTACAAATAATTTTTTTTGTGACAATAGCATGCCACAAATGCTGTCGATTAAACTTAGCTTGTATTGAATATTACTTTAAATTAGATATTGACAGTGAATTAGACAATGTAATTACAGTACAGCTATAGTATGAAATACCATATTTACTCTGGAATTATGGTGAAGCCCTGCTAATTTATGGGTATTTTTTGCAATAATGTAACACAAGGGAAAAATGTATTTATATAGCTGTATTTCTCCCCATGTCTGATGATACTGTTTAATTGAACCTTTAATAGATTTCCCCATTAATCTGCACCATAGGGGAACATTTTGCAAACAAAACAACAATGCAGGTAGGCATAAATGTAATCTCTCATTTTGTGATTCTTAAATGCTAAACAGAAATGGAATATGAATATTTCTCCAACAAAATCCCCAAAGAGCCCAGGTTATAATGTCCACAGTTAGCAGTAATGAGACCAGGATGAAGACCATGATCAGATGGTAATTACTATACACAGCTCCTCTGATGAGCCACTGGGCCTGTTTGATTTGTCATCATCACCTGTCGTCGGCGCAGACAAGCCTGCCTCTCTTTTCCTCTCACTCCTGGCCACACACCCATTTTCTCCTCTCATGAACCACAAAAGCAATCTGGGGAATATTGAAATGAGGTCTGAGCGGGGGGCTTTCGAACAGCATGACATCTCAGGCTGGCGAGATGCAGAAATAATTAACAGAATCATTTGGGTCCCAGGGCCTATTTCCATTTGCAATAACAGTGTTTTAGTCTTGAGTGGTGTCTGTAAATTGCCACCACTGTTTGCAGAGGAGAGTAATAAGAGTTTAGTCTAACAGTCATGTTCCTGTCATTTAGCAAGAATGAGAAATGTCATAGGACTGAAACGCAATCAGGAATACGTCAGGATGGCATGTGCCAGTCCAAAAAGGAATTCTTGAAGGAATACAGGAAAGTGTATTCACATACCTTATGTCCACATTTTATTATATATATATATATATATATATATAAATCACTGCATTATTTGTTTATGTGTTAGCTATTTGAATAACAACATAACGTCCATGGTTTAAGCAACATTGTTGGCAGAAACAATAAATTACATAAGTAAATAATAGATTTTTCAAAAGAAGTTCCTCTTGGCCTGGTATCTGTGATCGACACCTGTTATTTTGGACTCTAGCCATCTGCGTTTTTACCCGCTTCATATCCGTTGTTATGGACACCGATTATGGCATTTTATTTTCATGGCGCACACAGTCATGTTCAGTGAAGTGGTTCAGCCTCTAATGCCTAACATCAGGCTTGTGGTCAGTCGTGTTCCCTTTCATGTGAAGGTAATTACCCTTATATACCGAACCTCCAGAGCAGAACCAGAAATGCTGTGTTTGTTGAGATGTTATACAAAGCAGTTGCATGTCCCAGCCTTCACAGAGGACCTGTGTGTCCACTCAGTTAACTTGCACCTTTCGCTTTTCTCTCAGGAGAGCTTTGGCCTTCTATCTTTCTTTTGAATTTCTCCCACCCACATCATAGCTGGATAAATGGTTATAGATTTTCCCATTACAAAGTGGAGGATTTTATTCTCTCATTACTAATTAGACTAAATTGTGTAAGTTTGTTAATATTTTGGTAAAATAACAGACTAGTGGCCCTCAGACACATTTTAGATTAGAAAGCACTGAGGGATTCTGTGCTCTGTATAGTTAGCATTCTTGGGAGAGCATATTATTTATTCCAGATGCTGAGAGGTGAGAAGACAAGAGTGGAAGATTAATTTTTGTTTTACATAAGACTGTTTGATCCTTCCTGTCCGAGAGAGCAACTGATGTCAGGGACAGAGTGGATCTGAGTGTAAGCTAAAAAAAATTGTAATTAGGACCTTAAAAATTAGTCCATGTGGTTTTCTGTACACATGGGGTCCAAAAGTCTGAAAACACATTGAAAATCCTCTCGAAGAAGAATGAAAAAAAAAAAAATATATATATATTACATAAAAAGTCAAAATATTAATGATAATAATAAGCATACAGGTAAGTGCACAAAATGTAAAGAAAAGTAACTACAGAGAACAATGAGTAACAGTAATGGCCTCATGTTTACTGCACTCAGTGAGGAAGTGAAGTACATCCTCTATGACTTCTTGAGTGCAGTGTGAACACAGTTTCTCTGGGTCTCCAGCTCTGTCTGTGTCGACCCGTCTTTACAGCCAGACTGTGCTCACTCACACAATACGTCATCAGAAGCTTTTTGTGATGGTAGTCTTTAATTTTGGTCAGGTATGGTGCCAGTTTATATTCTGTCTTAATTTTTTGAAAGTAGTTCAATTTGTTTGTTTCTTTGTGTTTGCTATGCCAATAATGGAGGTATTCTTCTTTTTTAAGTTTTGCCTGCCTGAACTGAATTGATACATTTAGCTGGTGCTTGTCCACTAAATACTTTAAAGGGTCACTCTCTGGGTGTGCTGCTCTGCATATAAATGCACAGTGATGGTGATTTTCTGGGGAAGAGTCTAATGGGTGGAACCAGAATTTACTGGCTCTCTTTTGAATGTCAGTCAAGAGAGGAATTCTGCCCAGTTCTGCCCTACAGCCCAGGTTAGAAGCACTTCTGTGAACTCCCAATATATTTTTATTTACAAAATTAAAGGTGGAAAGTTTCAATTGAACGTATGTCCCAGGATTCATAATTTAGTTTATATTTGGGTCCCCAGATTTCACTGTCAAACAGAAGGATGGGTTTGATAACACTGTCAAATATTTTCAGCCACAGTTTGATTGGGGGGTTAAATTTGAATAAAATTTTTTTTACACTGTAAAATGCCCTATGAGCCTTGTCTGTTAGTTCCTTTACAGCCATGTCAAACTGTCCAGAAGCCGAGATTGTCAGACCTAAATAACTGTAACTGGTAACATGGCTAAGAATTTTTCCCCCAAATGTAAAAACATATTTTTTGTCTTTAAGATGATTTTTCTTTTGAAAAATTATGACTTTAGACTTGTCCATGATTACTGGTAAGGCCCAGTTACTACAGTAATTTTCTAGAATTGAGAAGCTTTCACGTAATCTCTCTTCAGTAGGTGAGAGGAGCAGCAGGTCGTCTGCATATAGAAGACATCTGATTTCTCTGTCCTCCAGATTGAGTCCAGGGCCAGAAGAGTTTTGAAGCATTGTGGCCAATTCATTTATATAAATATTAAATAAAGTTGGGCTTAGGCTGCAGCCTTGATGAACTCCTTTATTCTGGCTGAAATGATCAGTTCTTTTGTTGTTTATTTTAATGCAATATTTGTTGTCTTTGTACATGGCCTTAATTCAATCATAAATCTTTCCTCCTATTCCACTCTGAATTAGTTTTAGGAAGAGTCTTTTATGCCAAACTGAATCAAAGGCTTTTTTTTTTTTTTTTAAATCAGTGAAGCAACCAAATATTTTTCCTTGCTTTGTTTAGTGGACATGTTTGTGTACACGTGTGTGCAGTGTGTAGATATGATCAATTGTTCTCTGCTTTGGCATTAATCCAATTTGACAGTTGTTTAATGTCTTTTGTTCTACCTCTCTCTCTCTCTCTCTCTCTATCCCTCCATCTCCCTCTCTCTCACTCTCTCTCTCATTTAAACCTCAAATTGGTTTAAAAATTTGAGAAATTTAGAACAATGAAAAGTTATTGTGTGAAATAAAGTAGAAATATTTAAGAATCTGCTCAATTTCTTGGTCACTAATGCATGTAATTTGATTTGTGACATTGACAAATTACATTAATGAATTCAAATTACATTAAGTTTTGCACAAACTTGTCGAGTCTATGCCAGCTTGAGTCCATGCTGTTATTAAAGAAAAATAGGCACATATCAGAACATTTTAATTGTGAAATTCAAGTCATTTTTCTCCTAGATTGTTATGCTGATAATATAATCTGTAATGAAAAAATTAAAAGTATATTAAATTATAGGAGAATGAAAAACAGAGGCATTTTCACAAGTGGTCTCTGACTTTTGGAACCCACTCTGAATATATTAATAAATCTTAAACATATATTATTGGATTATATTTTTGATTAACTCATTAGCATTTGATATTGAAATTAAATACGTTTAATTAATTTATAGCTTGTACAATAAATACAATTTCTGTAATGTCCCTCCCCAGTGTAATCTGATTCCTAAGTAACTAGTTACTGTAATGTTATTACTTTTAAACTCAAAAAGTAGTGTAACAAATTTAAAATAAAATTCTTGTAATCAGATTACAGTTACTGACTTTCAAGAAAGTTAATCACATTTATTAAGTACATTACTTGGGTTACACATATCTCTAAAATATGTAGAATACATTTAAGACATGAATTGGCAGAGGCCTCCTCTTTGGCGCCCTCCCAGCAGGTGGCGCCCTAGGTGACCACCTAGTTCGCCTATGCCTAGAAATGACCCTGACTGTACCGTAGCAGTCCCACAGTACTGTTTAGTATGAGTAGGCCTACTCTACTCGACAAAGATATTGTGGTATGTTCTGTGACATGCAGTGCAAAAATAGGAATATGCTGTTATGATAAGAACTGATATAAGAACCTTAATCCCTCCAAGGCTTGTGTGTGATTTGAGGCCACATCGTGTGATTACTGTCTAGCCTTGAAACATTGGTAATTTAGTCCTTTTTTTACTCTTAGTCATGAGTAACTTGATACAAAACTATGATCTTGATTGTGCCGAGAACCCTTTCAACACAGTCATCGGGCGTGCATTATTAAATGGGATGAATTCAGATAATTGTTGTATGTTTCAAGAATTAAACCACAGCAATTTATGTGTCCATTTCAATTAGGAATTGATAACGTCACACATTTTGTTTGGCATATCATGTATACACCACAAATTGAGAATCACCACAAGATTGAAAAGAGCGTGAGGAGGCCAGTGAGTGGCGTGCCAGGCGGGAAATACAGGCAAGATTACTTCCATTGGAAAGTCATGATTGGCCACAATATATGCACTCCAACAGAGAAGGTAAAAACTCCTCTATTTTCATTCCACTCAGTGCCATCAGCCTGGTTGTTCAGCCACCACAGAGGCAGTTATACATACATACATGGGAGAAGTGTAGTAGTCAGATTGTTAATAGATACACAGCAGTTAAGGCTTGTTTTCATTGCCAGACTTGATTTTACACATGCCAATTCATCATTCACGGAGCCATAGAAGGGCGTGTTTCAGTCATGCACGGTTGCAGTGACATCGATATCTGTAAGATAAGCCACAATATTTTGCCCATTCCTTAAAAAGTAACCACAGCTCTCTTTGTATAGATGCTGTGATTGCTAATACAATGCAGCTGTGACCATGAAATCAGGACTTAGTGTAATGAGCTACTTTGAAGTAGTGATTTGATACTAAAATCTGCTAGAAAATACAGGGGTAACTTGTGCTACTTGATAATCTGATCTTCAAGCCCTTCATCTATATATTTTTCCTTTTAAGAAGGCCAGATTTTCACCGAGAGGCAACCTGGGATAGATTTGGACTGTCTATTTTCTGTCTAGGCACACATACGCATTTAAATTCCTGCGTTCACCATTTGTCGGGTGAACTTAACACAACGCATGTATCATTTGGGGAAAGAAAAATAAGCTAATATATAAAATTACAGTATTATTAGAGCACATATTCTCTTACTGTACGTACAGAGCTCCACACAGGCATGTCTGAGGACAGGGCTTGGATTGATTTTGAATGCTCGCAAATGCATGAGAACGTTAGGCTGGTATGTAGCTTAAATAAACCAACAGGCCGACAATTAGCCAGATCTGTCATGGGGCGAGTAAAATCGGTGTGTGTTGCTACATCGGATAATGGAATCAGAAGAACTATGACATATATTTCAGAAATACAGACTGGCAGGATTGTAAAGAGAGGAAAAAAACATCTTTGCCAACCAAGGCTGACTGGCCACGCTGAAGTTAAAACCAATTTTTATGCTGAAATATGTTTTTCTAAAATTCAAATGGCTTTGCTAAATGTACCGTGTGCCACTATGCATAAGCCTCAAAATGGTTTTAAGAGGACTGTGGCCCTACTTTGCTATCAGCAGTAGGCTATTTCACAAAACGTTACTTTTCAGAATGAACCAGAGGCCTGTTTCGGACAAAGTAATCCCTTTAAACTAGCAATTGTTTGTTTATACAATTATTCTAAAAGCCATCAAAGCTCATTTAAACAACTCCTGCCTCTCAGATAATATTTGAGTTAAGACCACAACAGCTGATGATGATACAAATACTACTCAGTTCGGCCCCACCACAACACACTCACCATGTCAACAGTTTAATGCCTGTTTGGAACAGCAGGGCATAGTTTGGGAGCCCTAATTAAGTGGTTTCAGATGTAAGGCCCTTTCAGACCAGGCCCCTTGTTCCCAAAACCCTGCACAAGAGCATTTGGGTTTTCCAAGTCTGTGAGGTTGAATCATCCATTTTCTGGTGTATGTTACCACGGTGTCCAGATTTAATGAAGCTATGATATATTTATGGCTTGCCATATTCTACCCTAATCCTACCCTTGATAATAAGCAGAGTATATTAAGCTCAGTATCTGTTTAGTTAAACATGCCTCATAGAGTCAGCTAAGACTTTAGGGCCACTGCTCTGTGTACACTACTGGGTAACCTAATTTTCACTTGGTGTGTAATGCATACCTAAAAATAGAGCAGGGGAGCTGATTCCCTAGGTCAACTCTGAGATTGAGGGTACGTTTTTTTTATTTTATTTTTTTATACATTTGCGTCATGAAGTGGGCATCCATTTAGGCACACCTTAGAGGGCACTTGTAAGTTTTTATGAGGTGTTTTTGGGCGAGCTTAGAGACAAGCTCTCAGTTGAAATTACACAGCTTAGATGTGAGGAATGCCACAAGGCTGAATTATACGAGAGTATGTTTCATCTTATTACATTTTTGACAAGTCTAAAGTGATTTTTCATGATTTCATGTTTTTTTTAATTATTGAGAGCATTTCTTGTGGGCTTTAAGAAACTAAGGATGACACACACAAATTAACACTAGATTCAAATGCTGCTCATTTTGTGTTCCAAGGTCACTACCTTTAATTTAGTGTCTTTGAACTCATCAATATAATGATAATGATACATGTAACGATGTGTCTCTATAGTGATGTTAGCCACCAAACCTCCACCATGGTCCCATGGCCATAACACTCCTTTAAACATTCAAAATTGCCATCTCAACAAGCATTGTGACAGCTTTGACCTCACTGATGTCAAGTATTGCAAGTCCTTTTGACATTTAATCATGTGCAGGATATGAATTATAGATATCTACATTTCAATATTCAGTAGTTAAAATTATAATTCTTGATAGGAACAGAATTACTACTTGTGAAAATTAAATAAAAAAAAAATAATTTAAAATTAGAAATTAGGTTTGATACTATTAAAAGATTAATCATTGAAATCAAAAAGTTATGTCATTACTCAGGAATACCCATTCCTGATATATATACACCGACCAGCCACAACATTAAAACCACCTGCCTAATATTGTGTAGGTCCCCCTCGTGGCACCAAAACAGTGCCAACCTGCATCTCAGAATAGCATTCTTCTCACCACAATTGTACAGAGCGGTTATCTGAGTTACCATAAACTTTGTCAGTTTGAACCAGTCTGGCCATTCTCTGTTGACCTCTCTCAACAACAAGGCATTTCCGTCCACAGAACTGCTGCTCACTGGATGTTTTTTGTTTTTGGCACCATTCTGAGTAAATTCTAGAGACTGTTGTGTGTGAAAATCCCAGGAGATCAGCAGTTATAGAAATACTCCGTCTGGCACCAATAATCATCCATGCGATTATCTAATCAGCCAGTCATGTGGCAGCAGTGCAGTGCATAAAATCATTCAGATACGGGTCAGGAGCTTCAGTTAATGTTCACATCTACCATCAGAATGGGGAAGAAATGTAATCTCAGTGATTTGGACCATGGCATGATTGTTGGTGCCAGATGGGCTGGTTTTAGTATTTCACAAGGGGGACTTACACAATATTAGGCAGGTGGTTTTAAAGTTGTGGCTGCTCGCTGATATATATATATATATATATATATATATATATATATATATATATATATATATATATAAATATATATATAAATATATAAAGTTTGCATACCCTCGGAGAATTGGTAATATATGTACCATTTTTAAAGAAAACATGTATGAGCAGGCAAAACACATTTCTTTTATTTCTTATGGGATTCATATTCAACTGTAGGTTATAACAGAATGGCACAATCATAAAACAAAACATGGAAGCAAAGAAAAAAAAAATGAAATGACCCATGTTCAATAGTCTGCATAACCTTAGTTCTTAATACTGTGTATTGCCCACTTTTAGCATCAACCACAGCGTGCAGTCTTTTGTAATATTTGTCTATGAGGCCCCAAATTCTTGCAGGTGGTATAGCTGCCCATTCGTCTTGGCAAAATGCCTCCAGGTCGTGCAAAGTCTTTGGTCGTCTTGCATGAACTGCACATTTGAGATCTCCCCAGAGTGGCTCGATGATATTAAGGTCAGGAAACTGTGCTGGCCACTCCAGAACCTTCACCTTTTTCTGCTGTAACCACTGGAGGGTCAACTTGGCCTTGTGCTTAGGATCATTGTCATGCTGGAAAGTCCAAGAGCATCCCATGCACAGCTTTTGTGCAGAAGAATGCAAATTGTCTGCCAGTATTTTCTGATAACATGCTGCATTCATCTTGCCATCAGTTCTCACAAGATTCCCCGTGCCTTTAGAGCCCCCAAAACATCAGTGAGCCACCACCATGCTTCACAGTGGGGATGGTATTCTTTTCACTATAGGCCTTGTTGACCCCTCTCCAAACATAGCGCTTATGGTTGTGACCATAAAGCTCTATTTTGGTCTCGTCACTCCAAATTACAGTGTGCCAGAAGCTGTGAGGTGTGTCAAGGTGTTGTCGGGCATATTGTAATCGGGCTTTTTTGTGGCATTGGCACAGTAAAGGCTTCTTTCTGGCAACTCGACCATGCAGCTAATTTTTGTTCAAGTATTGTCGTATTGTGCTCCTTGAAACAACCACACCATCTTTTTCCAGAGCAGCCTGTATTTCTCCTGAGGTTAGCTGTGGGTTTTTCTTTGTATCCCAAACAATTCTTCTGGCAGTTGTGGCTGAAATCTTTCTTGGTCTACCTGACCTTGGCTTGATATCAAGAGATCCCTGAATTTTCCACTTCTTAATAAGTGATTGAACAGTACTGACTGGCATTTTCAAGGCTTTGGATAACTTTTTATATCCATTTCCATCTTTATAAAGTTCCATTACCTTGTTACACAGGTCTTTTGACAGTTTTTTTCTGCTCCCCATGGATCAGTATCTAGCCTGCTCGGTGCATCCATGTGAGAGCTAACAAACTCATTGACTATTTATACACAGACACTAATTGCAATTTAAGAATCCACAGGTGTGGGAAATTAACCTTTATTTGCCATTTAAACCTGTGTATGTCCCCTTGTGTGTCTGTAACAAAGCCAAACATTCAAGGGTATGTAAACTTTTGATCAGGGCCATTTGGGTGATTTAAAAAGGAGCCAAACAACTATGTGATAATAAATGGCTTCGTATGATCACTATCCTTAAATAAAAGACAGTTTTTTTGCATGATCAGTCATATTTTCAAAATCATTGCCAAAATTTCACAATTTCTGCCAGGGTATGCAAACTTTTGAGCACAACTGTATATACTGTATGTATATATATATATATATATATATATATATATATATATATATATATATATATATATATATATATATATATAATTTGAATTTTAACTGGTAAAAAACTACTATTATGTACATATGTAACTACATTTTCATTAGTAGAATTTCACAATGATTTGTCATTCACTCCTGTTCAAAACGCATAACCAAATACACATAACAGCTTTATTACTTACTAGTAAAAAAGTATAATTTTTTATATCATTGATTACATTGTTTCTAGTGCTAATGTCATTACTGATAACAACAACAGTTGAATTACAACTAGAATTTGTGCAGATATTTTATATCTGCAATTTGGTTTTCTCATGTAATTATTGATATCAACAGTTATCATTTTTACTTGTAAGAAGTACATAGCTGATATATGAAATTGGATTTTCAACTAGTAAGACATATAGATATCTGTAATTGTGTATTGAAGAGAAGTGAATGAAAGATCATAGTGAAAATCTATTAGTGATAATACAGTTAAAGATGTAAAAAATTACAGCCTTTACCAATTTAAGTACTTTTTCTGATCCTGATTCCAATTGAAAGACTTTTTTTCATCCTGCACATGATTAAATGTCAAATGGGTTTGTGATGGTCAAGTGCCATTGGCTCTTGCGTATTTTTGATTGTGACATTCTAAATAATGTTTGGATGTATATTTTTTGAGATGTGACTGCCTTCATGGAGAGGAAGATTTCCAGCGATTAAAACTTTAAAGTTTCACTGTGTTCCTCACACTGAGCTATTGTATGACTTTGGAAGAATTCAGAGTCGTTTGGAATACTTTTTCTGTGATTTTTAGTAATTCTGTTTCTTCTTGCGACAGTACTTGTATCTGCTTGTTAAGTCTTTAACATTGTTGGTTGGTTATGTTGTTTTTAAATTATTGGTAATAGGTTTAGGCATAGGTGTGGGGTTAGGTATTCAAAAATATATTATAATGTAATTACTGTGATTACATTTACCTGCCTGTTACATATTTTATATTGTTAATAAGTGGTAAGGTTTAGGGATGTGGTTGGGAAACGGGAACTAAAATGAAATGATAGTATGCCACTAAACTAATACATTTATAAGTCAGTAAGTTAAACAACACACACAATAAATCTGAAGATTGCTGAACCTATAGGAATCCTCCAGACTGAGGTGAGAATGGAATGACAATGACGTTTTCATGATGCAGGCTAAAAGTCACTACAGTGACATGTTCATCAAGAGACATCCCTGTAAAAATCACTTACGATTAGCAGTTTCAGGGTTTTTGCACGATGTGAGCCTTTCACACCTGCCAGGCGAGAAGTGTGACCCGAGCTGCAGCCATGCTGGGCGGCTCTTGCCCTGAGAATGAGCAGAGGCCGTCCTGCAAATTGTTGATGCCAGTCCCAGCACACTGTTTATTTTCAGCATATCACACAGGAATTTTTATTTATTTCTTCATTCTTTCATTTTTTTTCAAAGACTTTGACTGCTGTGTAAGGATACCTTGCTCCCCCATGCACAGTCTTGGGCAATTACTGTGTCAAAAGACTTAAACAACTGCAGCTGAGTGAAAGGGGTGCTTTCATGTATCGCTTCTCTCTCCAGCTTGTGTGAATCTGTCTCACTGAAACCTATTTATCTGGGACCCCAAAATGGTTATAATCCCTGAAATAAAATCCTGACGTATTTTCATCACCGCCATGGACTTTATGATGATATCACAGTCAGACACTTTTGAATCCCCCTAAAATGTGTTAGAAACTTAACTGCAGATATTAGCAAATCCAAGAGTGTGCTTGGATGTGAAATGCTTTGGAAAATTGCTATGTTTGTGTTTTGTGTGATCCTCAAAATCAAAACCATAAACCGAACTCTTGGCTGATGATTCGTCCGTTGCTTCCTCCTCACAGCTGTGCACGAATATCCTGCTAGCATTTATTGTGAAGCAATAGTCGTGGCTAAAAGATTATCATTCTTTGACCAGAAATGCACCTCTGTTAGCTCATTATATTTTGACAATTTAAGGAGATCTGCCTTTAGAGTCTGTCTTTGTTTAAGCTATGAGCCTTCCTATAAGAGCCAGTCAGCTGTATGTATATGGCCAGTGTCAGGCATAATTAACTCTGACAGGGGCATTTAGTGGTTGTAATTCAAATCTAATTCAGAACATCTTAACCTTCAGTCTGTCAGAAGTTGAAATGTGCTGGAAAACCCACAGTCCCAATCATGGCCTTGTGTAGCGGTACAATGATGTGTCAACATGCTCGGTTAGAAAAACAGCTTTTGCTTGAGTACAGAAAACTCGGTTACAGTACACATGAAGGAAAACAAAGGACTTAGCCAGTCATGGCCGGGCTTGTGCGAATTGAGCTCGTAATTGGCTAATGCTGTTTAAAGTCATAAAAACGGTTTAATGTAAATACAAGAAATCTGCTTCAGATTTTTCCATTCCCAATGTCTCATCTCCACATGCCATATGCTCTGTACTTGCTTCTGCACACTTTTGAAGTAAATTCATAAGATATATCAGCAGGAGATGTGAGCTTAGCTTTGCCAAAAGGAGGAAGATGATGCAGAGGAAGATGGAGATGAAAGTGAAGATTATTAAATTTGCATTAAAATGGAGAAAGCAAAGAACAACATTTTACACATGTTTTAGATTTTTCTTTTTAGTTCATCTAAAAATAAAATTTTCATCATTATTCACTCTCATTATCCTCATGTTGCTCCAAACCCATATGCTATTGGGCAGAATTTTTGAAGATCTGAATGCAGCTCTATTCCATTCAAGGACAGCTTAGTGACCACATTATTCAAGGTGCAAAAAGAACCGTAAAAATTATCCATATGATTCATGTGCTATATTCCAAGTCCTCTGAAGCCATATGATAGCTTTTGAGAAACTAATGGTTTGAGGAACAGTCCAAAATTATCAAGTCATTATTCATTGAAAATCTTCCCCTCCGGTAACTTCTCAAATTATAAATGGCATCTATGGCACAGGTTGGACATCAGTGACATCAAATATCATTGATTCTTGCATGTCTTGTGCCCAACCTGGTCTCATAGTGAAAAGGTGACTCTATATACATTTTTGCAAAACTTGTTATACGTGTCTCCAGGTACAATTCCCTGCAGTTTCAAGGTGAAATGAACACTAGAGGCGCTACAACAACTGTGTGTTTTATTCACTTTCACTCAAATCATGACTTTATAAACTGATTTTTCTCTGTATTACTCAGACCCTGCTATTTTATGATATCGACACACTTTTACTCAAAGCATCTTTTGAAAAACAATACATTTTAATGCTTGTATTACAGACCCACCTACATATATACACTTATTCCAGCATGAATAACTTGCGTGGTAGCTCACCTGATTGGGTGTTGGACTTACAGTCGGAGGACCTCGGTTCAAGTCCAGCCATGAACTCAAGGTGACAGCTGACATGACAGAGTCATAGAAGTGGCACAATATGGTGTGGTTGCTTCTGAAACTGTGCTTCTTAGGTTTAGGACTTGATAAGGTAAGGATGTATTTTTTAAACATCTCATTTATATTTCAAAACACTATTTGTTAGGTTCAGTCAAAAGTTTTAGGTTAGGGAGGTATGTTTTAAAAACATAAATTATCTGAAGTCTGAATACGACACCATTTTATTTGCTTTTGGCGCCCCCAGCTGGACATTTCACTGTAAAACTGCAGCCAAAGGTGTTATACAACAGGTACATTTTGAATTGCAGACCAGGCTGCTTGTGACCAAGAGTCATGGATGTCAAATCTAACATCACACGTCTAATGGCGCACAATGCATTTGATTTGAGACCTACCATGGAGGGGAAGATTTTTTGTGAATAACAACTTAATTTTCAGTCTGGCTTCAGAAGATTTGGAACTTATCATTATAACTTGCATGGACTACTTTTATGTGGACAACAACAACAGCGTAAAGATTCTTGAAAAATTATCCTTTTGTGCTCAAAAGACAAATATAACAACATTTGGGTTTTGTGGGTGTGTAAATAATGACAAATAATGTCAAAATTTTCATTTTGGCTGGACTGTTCCTTTACAGCTTTGGGTAGGCCTACCAAAAATTGGTAACGCTTTAGATTACAGCCCGCAATTTACAGCGTGAGTACACCGAATTTACAGCGTACCTTTTTGTAATAATAGTATACCTATAAATTACTTATGTGTAGGTATAAGGAAACAATATGCAAAGTTTGGGGAATAAAGGGGTAACAAGTACCACTTTAAATTACAGCCCGCAGATGTTGTACTTACTCTGTAACTACGTGAAACAAGGGGATAACAGGCACCACTTTAAATTACAGCCCGCAGATGTTGTACTTGCTCTGTAACTACTTGACACAAGGGGGTAACAAGTACCACTTAAAATTACAGCCCGCAGATGTTGTACTTACTCTGTAACTACGTGAAACCAGGGGGTAACAAGCACCACTTTAAATTACAGCCCGCAGATGTTGTACTTACTCTGTAACTACTTGACACAAGTGGGTAACAAGTACCACTTAAAATTACAGCCCGCAGATGTTGTACTTACTCTGTAACTACGTGAAACAAGGGGATAACAAGTACCACTTAAAATTACAGCCCGCAGATGTTGTACTTACTCTGTAACTACATGAAACAAGGGGATAACAAGCACCACTTTAAATTACAGCCCGCAGATGTTGTACTTACTCTGTAACTACTTGACACAAGGGGATAACAAGTACCACTTACAATTACAGCCCTCAGATGTTGTACTTACTCTGTAACTACGTGACACAAGGGGATAACAAGCACCACTTTAAATTACAGCCCGCAGATGTTGTATTCACTCTGTAACTACTTGACACAAGGGGGTAACAAGTACCACTTAAAATTACAGCCCGCAGATGTTGTACTTACTCTGTAACTACGTGAAACTAGGGGGTAACAAGCACCACTTTAAATTACAGCCCGCAGATGTTGTACTTACTCTGTAACTACTTGACACAAGTGGGTAACAAGTACCACTTAAAATTACAGCCCGCAGATGTTGTACTTACTCTGTAACTACGTGAAACAAGGGGATAACAAGTACCACTTTAAATTACAGCCCGCAGATGTTGTACTTACTCTGTAACTACGTGACACAAGGGGATAACAAGCACCACTTTAAATTACAGCCCGCAGATGTTGTATTTACTCTGTAACTATGTGAAACAAGGGGGTAAAAAGTACCACTTTAAATTACAGCCCGCAGATGTTGTACATACTCTGTAACTACTTGAAACAAGGGGGTAAAAAGTACCACTTTAAATTACAGCCCTCAGATGTTGTACTTACTCTGTAACTACGTGAAACAAGGGGATAACAAGCACCACTTTAAATTACAGCCCGCAGATGTTGTACTTACTCTGTAACTACTTGACACAAGGGGGTAAAAAGTACCACTTTAAATTACAGCCCTCAGATGTTGTACTTACTCTGTAACTACGTGAAACAAGGGGGTAACAAGCACCACTTAAAATTACAGCCCGCAGATGTTGTACTTACTCTGTAACTACGTGAAACAAGGGGGTAACAAGCACCACTTAAAATTACAGCCCGCAGATGTTGTACTTACTCTGTAACTACGTGAAACAGGGGGGAACAAGCACCACTTTAAATTACAGCTCGCAGATGTTGTACTTACTCTGTAACTACGTGACACAAGGGGATAACAAGCACCACTTTAAATTACAGCCCTCAGATGTTGTACTTACTCTGTAACTACATGAAACAAGGGGATAACAAGCACCACTTTAAATTACAGCCCGCAGATGTTGTACTTACTCTGTAACTACGTGACACAAGGGGATAACAAGCACCACTTTAAATTACAGCCCGCAGATGTTGTACTTACTCTGTAACTACGTGAAACAAGGGGGTAAAAAGTACCACTTTAAATTACAGCCCGCAGATGTTGTACTTACTCTGTAACTACGTGAAACAAGGGGGTAACAAATACCACTTTAAATTACAGCCCGCAGATGTTGTACTCACTCTGTGACTACGTGAAACAAGGGGGTAACAAATACCACTTTAAATTACAGCCCGCAGATGTTGTACTTACTCTGTAACTACGTGAAACAAGGGGGTTTATTTGGCAGTAATTAAATTAATTAATTAATTTAGTTTTACTTGCCTTGAAACATGGAAGACCAAACTAAGTCAGAGGCACTTTGCTATCAAAACAACATATCAATTATTGGCTACTGTATATATGCAGTAAGATGCAAGTGTTGTGTTGTATCATGTTATATTTGTATTTTATTTCCTGAGAATAGCTGGAAAGAGGTAAGCTTGTTTTCCACTGCATTGCACCTTGATGGACTGAAATGCCATTCATACAGAATAGCAGAACAAGTTATTTGGTGTATGTAACACACTTTCATCAGGTAAGTAGACTTGATTTAAATTTCTAAATAAAATCATATAGCAAAAACCTCCATGTATCCTGTAATTATAGAATATGTACCCCGTAGTTTAAAAAAAATACAAGTATGCAGTGTATGTTCTTTCTAAATTGCTCCCAAACGATTGTTGTTTAGCACAGTAGGTCATATACCACGTAATATCTCCATCATGTCAAGTTAAGTCAAGTCAAATCACATTTATTTATATAGCGCTTTATACTCTAGGCTACAGATTGTTTCAAAGCAGCTTCACATTAATAAACAGAAAAATAACTTTAATGTTTCAACGATTGAAACAGCAATTTCAGCTATAAAGCAGCTCAAAACAGTAATGTAATTATTCAGCTCAATTCAGTTCAATTTTTGTGTTCTCATCCGATAGTGTCAATACAGTTAGTTTGATAATATTTTCTGAATATCAATAGTCATTTAAGCCCCCAATGAGCTAAATAAATGCGACAATGCCAAGGAACCAAAACTCCATCAGATGACAGTAGTATCCTGTAATAATAGAGTATGTACCCCATAGTTAAAAAATACCTACAGTAGCTTTTATGTGTAGGTACACTATTATTACAAAAAGGTACGCTGTGTATGTTGTTGCTTAATTGGTCTCAAAGTAAGATTGTTGTTTAGCATAGTATAAGGTCATATACCACGTAATATTAGAATAGTTACACCTTAGTTATAAAATACTTACAGTATTAATAATTTTTAATTTTCCATATTGTTTAGCATAGTAGGTCATACATACCACGTAATATTAGAATAGTTACCCCTTAGTTATAAAATACTTACAGTATAAATTATTTGTAATTTTCCAGGTTGTTACCCCTTTATTCCCCAAACTTTGCATATTGTTCCCTTATACCTACAAGTACGTACTGTGTAGTTACACTATTAATACAAAAAAGGTACGCTGTAAATTCGGTGTACTTTCACTGTAAATTGTGGGCTGTAATCTAAAGCGTTACCCAAAAATGTTATTAAATGAACTATATGAAAATACTAATGGACGTTGCATGTAGTGTCTCCAGTATAGTTAAAAGTAGACTACTAATAAATAATAATAAAATGTAATTAAGGGGGGCTCAGGCCACTAAAAATGACAAACAAATGCCCCCGAAATTAAAAATATGTGGGCAAGAAAAAAAAGGGGGCCTTGTAATGAATTCTTCTGTTTTTTAAAAGTAAAATCTGACATAGTTCTTAATATTAGTATGGTCCTAGTTATACATATTTTGGCATAAATATGATTTGAGTTAATTAGGGATAATACATTTTAAATCTTCAGAATTTGTAGTAATAAACTGATTAATTAAAGTACAGTATTTGACATAAAGGGATGAGACACAGTTTGTTTTAAATGGTAATCTAAGTAAAGTAAAGATACCCTTATAAAAGTAAAATTCCCCTGAAAATCAAATCCAGGGGGTGCACCTTAAGGTAAATCTTAATTTCTGACACTTTTTATAAAATAATAATAATAATAATAGTAATTATTATTATTATTATTATTAATGTGATCATGTTAAACTTGATGAATCAAAATAACTCTACCCTGGATATTTTCTATAGTTTGCAACCAACGTGTTACATGCAAAAACATCTCAATATCACTTTTTTTCTTTGCAAAATGCTTGTAACTTTCAATTAACTCAATCTGAGAAAAAATCCTAACTATTGCATGCCCTGTCAGTGGGATCACTCATTTAAATGGGACCAATAATGTACCAGAGTACTTCTTGTAATTATCTTTACAGTAAAAACACCGCATTCGCATTCAGAGAGAGGAAGTGAGCTGTCTGACAGCATTCGTTCAGCTCAGCGCATTTCATCCGGATGATTGATGACGCCGAGACTGGGGGCTTTTCTAACCCTGTTAAGTGCTCTGAAAACAAATTACACCTTTCATCCTGACAACATGTCAATTACTAGATTCGGTAATAGCTGTCGTTCTATCAAATATTTGGTGTGTCTGAATAATTCGCAGAAATTAAACTATTAATCATCCAGGAGAGAAGTTGGTGAGGGATCACGCATTAAAGCCATATGTGCATGTGACCCCAACTGCAATACACTTAGAGGTGTTTATGGCTTATTCTGTGAAATAGTTTTAATTGCTTAATTGCCACATTGCTGGTTGGGTTGTGAGCAAAGTATCAATGGCTTCAAAAGTATCAAAAGTAAAACCAAATGCTGTTTCTGGAGTTTGTTAGAAAAATCAATTACTCTGACAAGGTTTCCATTTTTATTATAAACCACCTCCTCCCTGTTCTTAATCTTGCACAAATAAAGCAAAGATATTGCTGTTTTCATTCTTTTTCTTTGTAGTTACACGGGTATGTTTAGTAACAGAAGTAGGTATAAAGCGGCAGCTTGTTTATGTCTGTAATGACCTCCTCTGTGGCTCACACTCTGCTAAGGGGAGAATCGAAGGGTAAAAAAAAAGCCTTCACAGATGGTGGTATGCCGAAGTGTCAAAGACTGTGCCCTCGGCAAGCCATAGACATCCACAGCAACGTAGAGAGTGGACCACTCAGCCTTCGCTTTGTTATAAAACAGGTCCAATAAAAATACAAAGGGATACTGTTTTTTGTATGAGTAATGCATTAACCTGCTCAGGAAAAAGTTCACGTTGAAAGTACGGGCTCGGACAGCACAAGATTTATGGCGATGGCTGCAGAAATTATGCTCCCCACCTCCCCCCACCCCCTACCCATAGGCACTTTAATTATGTCATTATTACCAGCTGGTTTTCATTTGTGGTGGGTTGTTAATTAGGGCTAGGGGTCTCCAGTTCAAGTGCTCTGACTCTCGTGATAAGTTGAGAATTGTCCGCAGGGCTTCGAGACCTGGGATGATTAGCCAAATCTGCAAAAAAACTCATTTGTTATTTAGGCTTTACCCAGGAGCCTCCTGCTGGGTCCACGGAAAATACCTGGGTGCTCCGTTTCCTCTGAGCGGTACCTTCCTTATCACCCTCTCTCATCAGCTACAATTGTCCGTAGATAAGATTCAGCGGAATCGTTGTTTGTTTTACCCATTAAGCCTTAAGGTGGAGTAATCAGATTGGGCTAGGCTCATGCAGCTGATAATCTAAATGAATCTCTCAATCTTTGGTTATGGAATGTCTTCTAGCGGAACAGCAGGGGGGCCCCCGAGCCGTCCCTTCCAGTAAGCCCTCTGCCTAATTATTGGATTGAGAGTCAAGTCAAAGGCAGTCTGCTTGAAGAGCTGCAGGACTATTCAGTTGGCTGTCTGTCAGAACACAAGAGGGTCTGAGCAAACGCAAATAGATATTAGACCAGGGAAGGGTTTATTGTTAGAAAAGCCTCTTGTAAACAGTCAAATGGCAACACTTTGCATTAATGTACTCGTTATGGGTTTAAAAAGGTATTCATTAATGACTAAGAACTCATTTACAAATGCACAACTTTCATGCAATACTTGTCAAAAAAAATCAGCATTTTAACTCGTATGGTATATTTGTAATAAATACAGATATTCGCATACATATTTAGTAAACTTTTACTAATGTTTACACAGGTTACTTGCTGAATAAGTACTATTAAGTATTTATAACATGAGTGGTAAATTGGCTCACCATTTGGCATGAAAGTCACATTTTTAATGAACCCCTTTATAAACCCTTAACAAAGGGAACATTAATGTAAATTTTTTTACCTACATTAAATCACATTTGTCATAAGCAGATGCTTTGCTCAAGAAAAAGAGCACACTTTTTGATGATTGGTGAATTCAGATTTAAAGGAATGGTTCACCAGAAATGAAAATACTGTCATTATTTACTCACCCTCACGTAGTCGAAAACCCACGTGACTTTTTTCCCTACATTTTGACATATTCTGTTCTGTTAATCACACAAACTTATCATAAGACTCTAGAGCAGGGGTTTTCAAACTTTTTGAAGCCATGGATCCCCAAATTTGATGATCACCTTCTAGGGACCCCTTGTGTGAGAAAGAAATAATAAACATTATTTTTATAAAGACTTCCTGTTTGCAGAATTAAAGAATTGGCTTTTATATTGCCATTGTACTTACACCAAAATAAATTAAAATATTATTTTATATAAATATTATACAATATTAAATATTAAAATATTTAGGTTACTTACTATGTTGATTACATATCTTTCTTATTCTGGTGTAATGTTAAATGTATAAACCCGAAAAGAGATATTTCAATCCAATACAATATAAATGATATAATAAAAAATAATATTTTAATTTAAATAATTACATATAATTATTATGAAAAGCACTGCAGTATATGAATACATTTGTAAGTATACAATAAAACAACAAATATTGTATTAAAGTTTTCAAAGCTTTATAGAGAATAGTGAATTACAACCCTTATTTCTTAAATATAAGGTTTTGTTTTTCATAAAAAATGAAATTATATGCCAATTTACATTTATTTCTGTTTTTATTTCTTACTATGGCTGTCAATACAATAAAATATTTGTAATAATTCTAATGGTTTCTGAATGAAATAGTAATAATGTCAAATAATGTCAACATTTTTGGCAGACCCCCCCATCTCTGTGCACTTTTGCAAGAGTGCAGCACGAACGTGTGTTATGTCTGTCAGCAATGATTATGAATTTAGTGCATTTATGGTCTGGTTGAAACAGTCAAAACAGTTTCTGTGAGTCCAGCTAATTCAGTGAAAAATGAAAGCAGTCCAAGTGCATTACTTTTCAGTAAACACTTTGTGATTTGTTTTCAAAGATGTCTTTTGGACAAACATCACAAATTCACTCTAAATTGCCTGCAGGGATTTTGGGAGAAAATCTCAATGCATCAAAGTGTATTAGACAAATAGTCTTTTACATAACGATGTACTCCGAGACAGACTAGACTATTCACGTACATCTGAATTGCAGATGATGTAGTGCACTCCGAGGCCTGACAAGCGCGTTATCTGATCTATAACAACAGCGAAATTGTGTAAGACAACATGAGAACGTTATTTCAAGATTAACCATGTTGTCTCCTCACTGTCTGATACATCATTTCAGCATACTGGCAAGCATATGATATTGAAAACATCTAATTTGATATGTTTCTCTCAACCACAATAAAAAAGAAAGGGATATGTATTCACCCTGGGACTTATACCCATCTGCTATCAATAATTTTTAGAGACGTCTTCATCATAGAACATGACAGTTATAGTACATGCCATGACCCATGGATGTTAACATTCACCAGTATATTTTATAAATCACAGTAGGATATGAAACATAGATCTTTTGTTGCTTTTTTCCATGTAAGTCATAGGCTTCAATATGAAAAGTCAGGGATTAGAAAGAAAAATAGTAAAAAAGGGTGAAAAAAAGATGGGGTAAATTGGTTTTTCAGACCACTCCAGCGTCAGGCCATCAGATGTCAGTGTGTAGTGGAAAATGGAAGAGAAATGACTTGCAGTGGGCTGAGTGCAGGCGGTTTTTCTTAGCCAGCCGGGCCTGTAATAAAAGTGACACTTAGAAAGGAGATGTCCACTGTGCATCCTGCAGCTCCTGCTGATGTTTGGCATATGTGAATGAAATACTTCCCCCATGTGCATTACTATTCATCTCAGCAAGAGCACTCACGATGAGAAAGAAGAAAGCTGATTATCTGCCAGCACTGAACCAGCACACATCTGACTTTAACTTTTCTGACAAGAGCATGTAGTCTTTTAACATGCAGGGAACTGTGATCGATTTTGTCACTGACACTATATCTATCGTCACTATCACTAACTTCAATAAATGACACCACTCCTCATCACTAAAGAAGCATCCAATTATAATCTTGTAAATAAACAATTTATTTTGCATTTTTCATCCAATTTCATGTAAAAATGTCTTATGGGAATATTCTGGGTTGAAGTTAAGCTCAAGCGACAGCATTTGTGGCATAATGTTGATTACCACAAAAATTTATTTTGACTCATCCCTCCTTTTCTTAACAAAAAAACAAAAAAACAAAAAACAAAAAACAAAAAAAAAAAAAAAAAAAAGAGAGAGAGAGAAAAAAAAGAAGCAAAAATCTAGGTTACAGTGAGTCACTTACAATGGAAGTGAATGGGGCCAATTTTTGGATGGTTTAAAGGCAAAAAAGTGAAGCTTATGATTTTACAAATGCACTTACAATAATTCTTATCAGAGATAAATAAGCAGAGGTGGGCCACTTCTATTAAAATGAATGGGAGAAATTGGAATGCCCAACGGCAGCCAGCGGTCAATGGATGTAGAAAGGAAGTCCCTCCTTACTGGTAAAAGAGCCAATCACCTTTTAGTTTCAGACATCACCTGTCAATCAACTCGACCATACGCATACACATTAACAATATAAGTTGACAAAATTTAGATTTTTAGCGTAATCTGAGGTAAAGAAGCACAGTTTATGATACCGGTGTTGTCAGATTTTACTACTGATTTGAAATATGTCCTTTGATCGAAATCTTGACCAATCGTTTATGAGATTTCGGTCTTTTCCCATTCAAGTAGATTGGAGCTGCACTGGAAATAGCCTCCCAAGAGCGTTCCAAAAATGGCATTACAGTGGACTGACTTGCTAGAAAAACTTTGGGATTATTTGAATTGTAAAGTTGTTTCCATTTTTATTTTAAATTATAACAATTTAGGGTTTTAGGGTTTGTTGACATTACATCGTCATGGCAATGAAGTTGTAAAATTGGCTATAACTTTACACAGAAAATATTTGTAAGTGATTTTATCGCACTTAAATCATGTTTACATGCATATTGCCAGAGACTATTTAGCAGAGACGGGCCACTTCAATTACATTTAATGGGAGAAATTGGAACGCCCAACCAAGGAGCTCTAAGCATCCAATGATCAACGGATGTAGAAAGGAAGTCCCGCCTTACAGGTAAAAGAGCAAATCACCTTTTAGATACAGACATCGCTTGTCAATCATCTCTGGAAAAGTGCGTTTTTAAGCGTAATCTGTGGTAAAACACAATTTATGTTACCAGCGTTGTCAGAAATTAATGCTGATTTGAAATATATTCTTTTATCGTAATCTTGACCAACCGTTTTTGAGATTTTGGTGTTCCTTCATTCAAGTAGAAAGGAGCTGCACTGTCATGACTGGAAATAGTCTCCTGGGAGCGTTCCAAAGATGGCCGCCAGTGGACTTGCTAGAAAGACTTTGATATTGCTTATGTCTTGTGGTTATACTTTTGAAAAAGTGAGTATTTTAACGTTCTCAAATTGGCCCCCATTCACTTCCATAGTAAGTGCCTCACTGTAACATTGATTTGTGCTTTTTTAAAGAAAAGGAGGGATGAGTCAAAATTAATTTTTGTGATAATCAATATTATGCCATAAATGCTGTCCATTGAGCTTAACTTGAATTGAACCTGGAATATTCCTTTAATGTTTGGCAGTCTGCTTAAATAATGATTTACAAAAGAGATGCTAAAAATCACAGCTGATTCTGATTCATTCATAACACTCGAAATGGAAGGTCAAGTCAAGCACATTGCGCATCGTGGGATACAGTACTCTACGCAGTAAGCTGATGTATACTGTGCATTTTGCAAATGCACTAAGCCATCCTGGCAGTCTATGTGTACAGAAAATTTACAAACTGTGCACAGTATGCATAACATACTGCAGCAATAGTGATAGTATTTTATCTCATATCATATCTTATCTAAAGCTGTCATCATCATTTGAAGAAGCAAAGCACTTTTACTTTTGGTCAGACCTGGTGTTTAATCATTTTCCATCTCTGTTTTCTCTGTTTTAGTTTTATTATGTTTTCATTGAATATAAAATAAGATTGTTGGAAACTAATCTGCCAAACAAAACACCTATAACTAAGGAACCAGGGCTTGATTTTTACAAAATCCAGGCCCTGAAGCTAAAAGTAAAGGGATATGCCCTTGAAACTTCACTTTACGGGGTCTGAAGTCCCTCATCATATAATAATATGTAATGCCTGATTTAGTCGTCTACACCAAAGCTGCGGCCTTGACCCAGGCAATTACAGACATAATCAGAAAGCTTCCCTCTAAGTCAAACTCTGTGTCAGATCCTCTGAAAATGCATATTAAAGCACTCTCAGGTCAAAGCAACAGAGGGTTTTCAGAAAAGCCTATAACTAGCTAATTCTTGATAATTGATTATATTGGGAGTTTTGAAATGTTGTGTACCTTGACACATACAAAAACGAGTGTAACTTCCTCAGGCATTAGCAAGAAAGGTGATGAATTTGGAATCCAGACAAGCCTTGCAAGTTTTTATTTTTTATTTTTATTGGGTTATCTATTTGCAATTTCAGCAAAAAAAAAAAATAAATAATACAGCATGCATGCACAACAGATCTGCCATGTGTTTTGTTGCTGCTGTGGCATATTATTTACTTATTTTTGCTCTATTGTTTTATTATAATCCATAATCAAAAACAACACAAATCTTATTTTCGAATTTAAATCAAAGAAATCTTTATCCCATTAATGCATGCTTACATGATAAGGCAGTCCGTACATAAACAAGACTCTGAAGACATTTTTAAAATCAAAAGTTGTACAGTAGATGTCAACATTAATGCACAATGATCTAACATGTTGAACAATTGTATTTTTATTAATTAACATTAACAAAGATTATTAAATGCTTTAAAAATACATTGCTAATTGTTTGTTCATGATACCTAATTCATTAACTAATGTTAACCAATGGAAACTTATTGTAAAATGTTACAAAGTCAACCATCCCGTTAGGTTTAAGACACACATAATTTTAAACATAGTTACTTCATCTGTATCTATCCTCTCCTTTTAGACATCGATATGTCTGTTTCCACTGAACCTGGAGCAGGACCTCATAATGGTTTTATAGGGTTCAGCTGCCGTTTATAGGCAGCAGCTGCCAGAACCCGTATTTATGGCTTGTCAGAATCTTCCAATACATAGTGGTCAGAGCAGAAGAGTAGAGAGTTCAGTGAAACTCAGGAAGGGAGGGGCTTACCTGTCAACACTCTGTCAATCATTGCAGTTCAGTGAGAACACACTCTGATTAGACAGTATTTATTTACTGCTGCCATCTTGCATGGCAAATACTGTATCTCTTTGGTTTAGCTGCACTGTACAACTTATTATTGTAGTAGTCTTATTGCTTTTGATTGGCAGAAATTGGCAGTGATTAGTTGAATTGAAGTGATTGGGCCAATTAAACCAGGAGAAAAAAGAGAAAGGAAAAATGAAAAGGAAAAATAGAAACCAACAGAAACATATACACCAAAGGGCTTAACAATAAGACACAAATTTACTTGTGAAGAGTAAAGTGTGTGTTTTCAAGTTTAATTTTTTTGATGATCACAAATGTATAGAGTTATAAATGGACAGTGTTTTTATGTCTTAAAGTTAAATTCAGATGTTTTTATGTGTAACCTCAGGAAAAAACCGAGGCAGTGTCATGTGTTTTCGTCTAGTGACCAGTAAGCTTCTTCTTTTACTAAAGAACTGACAAGACGTCAAGCTGATCTGAACATTTTCATCACACTCAGCAATAGTAATCCATAGAGATTCTGTCACCAAGCATTTTTCCTGCCTTTTCCCCTACACTAAAATGACATCAGAAAGCAGATACACAACAGTGTTTTTATTGAACGTAATTTCTTTACTCACTGAAAGCTTCATATGGACATAAGCGTTCTAAGGCAAGCCTTGAGGATATATACACAAGCATGCACTCTCAAAAGGTAAAGTTGCTCCATGAATCGCACACCTGGCTCGTTTGCAGCATTTGTTTCGGAACCTGGTCCATTTTGTTCCTTGGTTCGGTTCGTATAGGCATATTTAAACACAGCAATCACATTCGGATCCGCACCAAAACAATCGGTCCGAGACTACCTGGAAGCAGAAGAAATCTGTAGGTCAGCTCGTCACTGTAATTCATCATCAAAAAGCACATATAGCATTTTGTCGGCTAAAGATATAGGTCAATCTTCACTACTGCTTCTCTCATTTGAATTGCGGCAGAACAGAAACAGGTAGGATGGTGCCAGCAACTTTTTGACAGGTAAAAACATGGCTTCACACTTTCTGTGTGTATGTGTGTGCAAGTGTCTGTGTGCAGATGTGCGAGTGCGAGAAGGTGAGAGAGAGAGCTTTGTGACCGTGAAAACAGGTATAGTTCAATTCAGAAATGATGCAAAAGCAACTAACTCTGGATAAAAATAATCACAAAGTTTTGTTACCGTTTTGGTCCATTTTTAAATATAACCTTGTAAAAGCGAATTGAACCATGAAGAAAATGCAACATTGTAACTATTTTAGCCCATTTTGGAACAAAACAAGCAAGCTACAGGTCTGAAAACGACCTAAATCACTCTATTACAATTGTTTATGCTCGTGCGGTACTCCTGTTGTTATTTCAGTGAGCTCCACATGACAGGAATAAAGAGAGAGAGTGTTGCGGTGAGTCGGTGTGCTTGTCACCCCTCCACCATTTTGTATTGGCAAGTGTGTCATACCTCCGAATGAAGAGAGCAAGATCTCAGCAAAACCATCCATAATCAGCCAAAATCGAGTTGTTTGGAGTCTGCTAGTTTGGCGCCAGCTTTAGTCTGTTTGAATACTAGTAATTTGTTGGACTAACAGACCTAGATAATGCGACTGACTGCTTGGCTTGTCAAAAATGTAAACACATTAATCGGACCACAATTGGCCTCGGAATTGTGCGCATGTTCGCAAAGAACAACCCGGTCTCATGACAAGTCATAATAATAGTATGAGATGGTGAAACCGTAAGAAATCGTGCGAGTTGGCCTGTTCAAAAACGTACAACTTTTAGAACGAACAATGTAATGGCATATTTTCTAAGTTTACCCTAAACTTAATCATAAAGTCTAGCCCCTTGTTCAAACCTAATCCTAAGCATCACTATTCTGTTCAATGAAAGAAAAAGAAACATCAGGGATTTGAACGAGCGTTCTAACGATTTTAAACCAAACATCAAACCATACCATGATTTTAATAGGAAAATAACAACAGAAGAAAGAAAACAATGGAGTTTGGAACAAGACAAGGGAAGCATTTACAGGTTATTACATATATTAGTCATTTGTAATGCATAGCCTAAATAAATATTGAATGAGTAACCAAATTTGTTCAGAGACATTTTCTTTCTTAAAATTAATTGTTGGATATGAGGCTAGCTAAAATGTGATGCCTGTACTGTATCTAATTGAAATTCTGTTTGTTGATTGGTTGGTCTAAAAACGTAATACAAATTATTACGAGTTGTCATAAGACTACATTGGAAAGACAGAGGCGATGCATAATGTGTATTTAACACTTCCTCAGCTAGCGTGTGTCCTTCAAATATATTTGGACAGACAGATGAAGACTGTAGCCCGACTAAGCAAAAACCAACAACAACAAAAACAAACAGCTGTAACTCGATTATTACTGCACATGTAAATGCAATGAGTGTTGGCTCACTTGTTTGCTAACCATTCACTTGAACTGTTTTTGTGTTAAAAATAAGACCTCTTGATCTTCAAATGTCACTCTTCATGTCGTTTGCAATGTTTGCCTCATGGCTTCGCCCTCTCCCACCTCTCCTGGCTCTGTGTTTATATGACCGTTAACTTCTTCAGCCCTCCAATAATGAGGGCTAATCACATTTGAAATGTAGTCTCTGCTCTGTGAGTTAGTGAGTTTGGGGTAAAACAGTTTGACTTTAGGTGTCTGTCAGGGGTCTGGTGTGTTTAGACAGAACTCAAACAAGTGTGTCTGCTCCTTGCGTGATCCCCCCCAACCCCACCCTCCCAAGTCACCACTCGATCAGCTTCTCAGATCCATCTCCGAGGTGCTAATGAGTCTGCTTACTCAGGCGGAAGTAGTCAGCATGCCGGGGCTCCACCCAACCATCCACCATCGCTCTCGTCAAAATCAAGTACGCAAATTCTGACCTTATCCATTCCCTCCCATCCCCATCATCTTGATTTGAAAGTAAATCATGGCTGTCAGTATAGTAGCAACCCTGATTAAAGTTCAGGGGTTTAATAGATAGTTTTAAATAACCCCAAATTACTCCACTCTCCCTTGTCGATCCACCTGGACCTCTGCCCTGGGTGCATGGCTGTTTTCAAGCAGCACAGCTCAGGCCAAGTCCAAGCTCGTGGTTCCTGCCTATTCCCAGAGGGTCCCACGCTGCAGGCCTACACCAACATTCTCAGCTGCATTTAATCTGCCTTCAGACAAGCTGGCTATGAGAAAATGCAAAGGAAAAGGCACACCAGTGGAGACATGGAAAATCCTGGACAGTTGGTGTGCTTTGTTCACTTGGTGAGCTGGAGTCCATCCAGGAACAGCCCCCTCCCACTGGCCCGCTCCCCTGGCGATACGAGTCCATTCCAATTAATCGTGTTTAACCATTCTAATCACACTTTAGCACATTAATCCTATTTTCAATCCAAAACACATCTGAAACGGGCAGCATGTGGAGGGATTTTTTCCCCCCTTTTACCTTTATTGCCACCGCAAATCAGATGGAACCCAGAGACTATGGGCCCCTGGTTCAGCTTGCACTCTGACTGAACTTGGACTTCATAAAACACATGCTCCACACTTTTTTAAAGGTGGAATTTATTGCGAGATGGTGATTCCATGACTGCAAAAAAAAAAAAAAAAAAAAAAACAATAATCCCTGAAGATTTTTTTTAAATTGCCTTTGATAAAGAGGCAGTTAAAAAAAATGCTCAGAAAGGATCAGGGGCTTTTCTGGCCCTTGCATTATTACTGTGTATCCCATAAACACTTACAGTCACTGCATCTTATCAGTTGCACATCCAAAGTCGTAGAGAGAGTCATAGTCCTTAAACCCAATTCATTTGTTAACAGACAACTAGTCATGACTGAAGTATCCAAATTATTGTGTTTACTTCAAGTAATAATAATTTAAATGCAAAGTCTCTATCTTTGACATTGTGATGTATCTCAAGAGACAATGAAATAAAAAAAGAAACAAACCCTTTCTCAAGGAGCTTTGTGTTGGCTTCAGTGAAGTGTGAAGATCTCCTCCAGGCGCTTCTAGTGAAATCCTGCATCCAATATAGGGAGGTACTTAAATTTTACAAGCAGTAATATAATAAATGGCTCTGCATTGTTAATTTTGGCCAGCAGAGCAAACAGAGAATAAACCAGTGCCCTAATTGTAGCTCTAAAAAGCACTCAACAGGCATATAATAAAGTGGTGCATGTTAAACTGTGGCCCAGAGCGAGAGAGATAGAGAAAAAGAATAGGACAGCATTGGCTTGATTGAATTTCAGGGGCATGTAAAACAGGTGACTAATGATATTAGGAATTAGTGAAACAAATTTGCTCATACAATAAACCCATTGCAGAAATGTTGGAAGCTGCTCAGACTTAATGACATCACTGACCTCAGCCAGAATTCAAAGCGATGATGTAATTACAGAGTGAAGCAGTCTACACACAATTCTGATTTTAACATCAGATTAATTTAGACTTTTTAGCTTTTTAACACCAGATTAATTTTTAATCTAAACATTATGAACTTGCAAATATTATTTCACTTTTACAAATATGTTGAAATATGTTATTTAAATATGTTTTAGCTACTTTATAAATTCTATATTTGTACAGCACTGTGCACTTGAGACAGTATGGGTCACTGGTATAATTAAACCAAATCAAATAGAATGTGGGATATTCTGACTTGATATCTTCGATCTCTGACCATAAAGGCATTCTTTTGCCAGATGCTCAAAAGATGATGTACAAGCAAGCAAAATGACAACAATGCTCCCATTAGCTTAGCAGGTATTCAGTTGTCAACAGAGACTTCTCCTAGCAACCAAATTGATTAACGATGTAGCAATTCTAGAATTTGTTCTAGAAGTGTACGATTATCAAAAGAGAGTACATTACATCAAGGTTCCATTGGATAACATTAGTTAATGCATTAGGACTCATGAAAAAACAATGAACAATAGCATTTTGAGATGATATTCTTCTCACCACAATTTTACAGCATGTATTAATCTTTGTTAATGTTAGTTAATAAAAGTACAATTGTCCATTGTAGTTCATAGTGCATTAACTGATGTTTACAAACTTTTGATTTAAAACAATTTATTAGTAAATGTTGAAGTTATCATTAACTAAGATTACTAAATGCTGTAAAAGTATTGTTCATTGTTTTTTCATGTTAACTAATATTGCTAAATAATGTTAACAAATGAAACCTTATTGTAAAGTGTCACCGTTCATATTCTAAGCACAGTGCTATGTGATAATTCATTTACACAAAATCAGTGGGCATGGCCATGTAGTTTTGGTATTTTTGTGAAAGCAAGCGCAAGGTTTAGGCGCAAGTGGGTTTGGTGAAATTGCGGCTGGGTCAAGTGCAATTTAATTCTGAGGTTCTTCTCTGATTATTGCACTGTCAGCGTCCTAATTTATAGTCCATTCCCTGTCAGGCACCAGTGAAGTAAACAAAGACAGCACATTCCTAAGACATTGGTAGTGTAAATGGACTGTATGCAATGAACTAGGAGAATATAGATATGTACTTCTGTTCTTTTGTGCACTGTCTGTGTCCTTGTTGAATGTCAGGCATATTTATATGACAGTGACATGCACATTTTATACGCATGGAAAATGTGGTTCTCGTCAAGATTTGAATGAATGTAGGCTCTGTTAAATTATAGAGAAAGTAAGTATTGTTAATCATATTGATAAAGTGACACAAATCATGGCTAGTATTAACAGTGATTGTTTAAGCCTTTCAAGTTAAGCTGTGTATATTTGCAGGCACTTCACTTCTACTGGTCGATTTTGCTTTAAAAATGTAATTAATTTATTGTAACACACACACACACACAAATAAATAAACCAAAAATATTTCTAAATTCAAACTACAATTCAAACTATAAATATAATCAAAATAACGAAGTTTTCAAAAACTTCCAATAAGCACCTCCTGTAAACATTTTACCCTCTCCAACTTCACCCACTGACCTCTTTTGTAGTAACTTAAAAAAATATCACTCTACGACAACTGGTGAAAAAAAAATATTAATACTAATTAGATCATGAATACAACTGTAAATGTAAACATTATAATAATAATCAGTGAAAAAATTTGATGTTCCACTATATTTTCAGAGTTTGGACATGAACTTTATTATTACATGCTTGTGGAATTTCCAAACTGCAATGTAGAAACTGATTTTAGACTTTGTGCTGAAAACAGATGTGGTACTGAAACGTCTTAGTTCAATGACCTATTTTTCAGGAAATTAGCAAATTGCGCTTTGCACCACTATATTAACATAACACCCACAGTTTGCATGCATACACCCACAGATAGCGCAAACACTCCCACCCATGCCCACTTGCACTTTGTGCTGGCATGAAAATTACGCTTAAAATTAGCACTCTCATGAAAATTGGCATTATGCTGCACCTAGTCCTGAAAATAAAGCCCACAAATTCACAATACTTTGAACATCTCTCTCTCTGCAAACGTTTGTTAAACAGATTTTATCATCATGTAATGTAGTAACTTTGACTCATTCTTGATGGATATTATTTAATAAACATTAATGTTTATCATTAACTCTGTATTTTCCTGGGTGCTGGGTGCCTCTGCGAAATCGGAGTTGAGGATTTCTGTACGAGTTTCCAAGTTGGAAATCTGACTTCAAGTGGCATTCCATTGCACTTCTCCTAGTAGGAAGTTAGGAATTCAGACTTTCCAAGTTGAATGGAACACAGCTTTATGAACAGATAGAAATCGTAACGCTGAATATGGTGGCTCTTGTAAAGTAAGTACTGCCTTACAGTTAAAAGAGCCAATCACATTTTTGATAGCGGCATCCCTTGTGTCAGTTTTTATCCAGAATGTGCATTAGCTAGACCAGCCTAGAAAAACTTTTTTTTTTTTTTTTTTTTTTTAGCCTGATCTGGGGTAAAAATGCACAATTTATGATATGATTGTTATTTTATTGCTGATTTGAAATATGTTATTTGCTCATAATCTTGACCAACCGCTTTTTGAGATTTCATTCCTTTCCCATTCATGCAGATAGGAGCTGTAGTTGTATCCATAGAAAGTAGCTTACCACAGGCCAAGTGACTTGACCTGCCCTAAAACAACTTTATATAATATAAAACTAATCAAATGTATTTGTTGATTTATACACTTAGCAGTGTAATTTTAAAACAAAACAGAACTAGGGGAAATACAAAATGATACAAGAAAAAAAAAAGGAAAAAAAAGTCCTTCATACCCATATATTGGAGTAACATCCCTAGTTTTACCTCAAAATGTACTTATCAGAAGTGAGTATATGCAGAGCATTTCTTTCCATGGTGACTCCCTTAGAGGAGGGATATGTGTCTTACTATGGAATTCTGATGACCCGTATTCCCTTGGTTTTTTTCTCTTATTACAGTATGTGATATCCAAATAGAGAACCGATTTTCTTGGGTTGACAAGGTATTTTCCAGCTGGTAAAAGCAATAACTTACAGAAGCCCTTTTTATAAATGCAACCAGCCTTCGGGATAAGAATAATTTCTCTGATGTGCTTGAAAATATTCCACATGATATCTAAATATAAAACTCTGAGGTGACTATTTGTAAACCTTTTTGTGGTTTACTAGAGAGAAAAAAAAAAAAAATACATTCCTTTTCTTTAGTGGTACTTGGTTAAACTATTAGACATCATGGACAAACCAAAATATAGAATGTGAAATAACATTTAAAGCCATAATCTGTAATTATTCGCTACTTTGGAGGAATGCTTTTGGTCAAATTTATTATGTAACAAAAACAGAT
The DNA here is from genome assembly GCF_019703515.2 of Myxocyprinus asiaticus. NCBI lineage: Eukaryota > Metazoa > Chordata > Actinopteri > Cypriniformes > Catostomidae > Myxocyprinus > Myxocyprinus asiaticus. The sequence goes on along the minus strand of NC_059363.1, from coordinate 12,769,131 downwards.
GCAGAATAAAATGTAATAATATTGCTGCTGATACAAACCACACATGAACTGCAGTACTAACAATAATTTAATGGTAGTCCAAACATTATTAGAGTGACAGATTCATGGGCTGAATTGTGTTTGGCCATCACTCTTAGTTATGACATTCCACTGAAGAGGATCATTGGATATTATCCTGGAAATTCAGACATGAAACAACTTTGGTTGACTAGTTGGTTTCTTATGCCTGTAATACCTTTGTGAAAGCTATGGTTATGGTTTTAGCTCAGTCACAATTATCTATTTCCAGTGAATTATTTGGCTCGAGATGATTTTTTAAAACCATTTCGGTTCTGTACTCTATATGCACCATATTGAAAATCCCACAATTATGAAGATTATATTTAAGATATTACATGTTTCTTAGGACAAGGAAAGTTCAGCAAAATTGTTGCAGGCTTTACTACATACTATATTCAGCCTTAATATGGCAGAGCGGTGTTGTAGAAGTTTCAATGCTAAAAATGTAAATACTGAAATTATCGTGAACTAAAAAAAAATAAAATAACATTTTAAATAACTCCAAACCTACTAGATTTTTTTTTTTTTTTTTTTTTTTTAACCTTTCTTCTATGATGTAAAGCACTGCATATTCTCAGCAAAGTCTAAATGAAATTTGAGTAGGTTGAAAAGCGACTTTTCTCCACTCGGCAGCAATGTGGAAAAAATGGAACTATAATAACTTTACACAAGCTTACAGAACGACTCTTTGTTCCCCGACTCTCTTCTCAGCCACCACTTAGAAACTGAAAAATAAATATGTTGGCAATAGTGGAAAACACAACGAGACAGAAAATGTGTACACTGGTGGCTTTCCACCGCCCGGTTGTCGATGTGTTTGTAAGTAGGCCGCAAGTGTGAGCAATCACTGGAAATTATACGCTTTTAGAGGGATTTGATATAAGGTATTAAGCCAGGCTGGGATGTTTGGCAGCTCAAATCACGTAGAATTAGATACAGGGACATGAAGTGCACCACAAGCAGAGCTTTTATAGGTCTCATCAAATCACATTTTTTCCAGCTGTTTGATGAGATGAATTGGATCCTGGTAGATTTCGGTAATAGGATAAATGCAGACATAGAAGAGACTTGCTCAGAGATGGGGCACCACATGGTAGGTGGGATGGAAACTTTATTCTAAAGCTGTCTGCCCTGAAAGAGACCTCTTCAACAGAAACATCACAGGAAATTTAAGACATTTCAAAGGAGCAGAGGTGGAGAATCAAGAACTAACATACATCTGGTGCTTCTTATTCAACCTACTCTTGAATTTAAATGCAGGGAGAATCCGCAGGGAGAGAATGGGTGATGTCTTTAGCATCTAAAGAGGCGGGGCGACATTTCTCATTCTACCATCAACATGCACTGTGGTGAATTGCCGTGTGGGCCCAGGGCCACGCAATCAGGTCCAAATTTCAGGCTTGGTTTACTGTAATGTCTGACATGGTCTTTCAAAGAGCGTGAAGACAGTGAAGCATATGAAATCATTATAAATTTATGGCTTTATATAACTTTATTCTGTCAAGGGGCATCTTGTTACTTACTGATGAAACAAATGTATATGTACTTTCTATGAAATTACGGAGCTGCTGCAATTTCATTGTAACCAATCTTCGACTTTTTCGAATGTAACCAAGTAATATTTGATACACCCACATTTGCTTTCACATATGTTACGCTTTTCTTCATGGCATGGACATTTGTATGGCTTCTCACATTTCCCAAGGCATTTAATTCATAATGATCCCTTACATAAAAGTATTTCTTGATATTTAAAAATGAAAAAAATAATTGACAGATTTTATTCTAATCAGACAGTGTCACCATCTACAGTGTTATATCAAAGGCTAATATTTGGTTTCACCTTATATTAAGAGGTTGGAATGTTTGGTTTCATTTTGCGCTTTCTTTGAACTTCACACTGTATGTATATATATATATATATATATATATATATATATATATATATATATATATATATATATATATATATATATATATATATATATTATATGTATATATATATATATATATAATATACCGTAGACCTTGTCAGTTCGAACCAGTCTGGCCATTCCCTATTGACCTCTCTCATCAACAGGGCATTTCCATCCACAGAACTGCCGCTCACTCAATGTTTTTTGTTTTTGGCAGCATTCAGAGTAAATTCTAGAGACTGTTGTGCATGAAAATCCCAGGAGATCAGCAGTTACAGAAATACTCAACCAGCCCATCTGGCACCAACAATCATGCCACATTTCAAATCACTGAGATCAAATTTTTGCCCCATTCTGATGGTTGATGTGAACATTAACTGAAGCTCCTGGCCCGTATCTGCATGATTTTATGCACTGCACTGCTGCCACACGATTGGGTGATTAGATAATTGCATGGATGATTTTTTGTACCAGACAGGCTGGTTTGAGTATTTCTGTAACTGCTGATCTCCTGGGATTTTCTTACACACAACAGTTTCTAGAATTTACTAAGAATGGTGCAAAAAACAAAAAACATCCAGTTCTGCAGACAGAAACGCCTTGTTGATGAGAGAGGTCAACAGAGAATGGCCAGAATGGTTCGAACTGACAGAGTCTACGGTAACGCAGATAATCCGTCTGTACAATTGTGGTGAGAACAATAGCATCTCAGAATGCTATTCTGAGATGCGGGTTGGCACTGTTTTGCGGCATGAGGGGGACTTACACAATATTAGGCAGGTGGTTTTAATGTTGTAGCTGATCAGTGTGTGTGTGTGTGTGTGTGTGTGTGTGTGTGTGTGTGTGTGTATATATATATATATATATATATATATATATATATATATATATATATATATATATATATATATATACACTTTGTTGCTATAATGCACAACAAATAAACCCTGAGCAAATAATATATACTAATGAAGCGAAAAGACTTTTCTAAATGAACTGCAAGTGAAAGCATGTTTAGTTTCAGATGTGCTCAAATCTGTGGTGATGAGAAATAACAGACATAGCAAATCGGCAAATAAAGTAATCAGGAACATATGTAATGAAAACCAAAAACAAATTAAGGGTTATGGCATGAGGAACACAATTTAATTTCAATCTGCAAATACATCTTCTCTATCTATATAATCTAATCTGCCCAGCCAAGAATAATATTTGCAAAGACAAGAAATTACACGTTTGGACAGATAGCTCTGTTCAAGAGGTATGGCAAATGAAAAAAGCAAAATAAACTATTTGAGAGCCTTTGTTCATCAGTGAAGAGTAACTGTAAAATTCTTATGTTTTTAATGTGACTCAGCCAAAAGAAAGTGGAAAAGGAGGCAGTGTGTGTATGTGTGTGTGTGTATAGGCATGTATGTTTGTATTGTGATGTGGCCAGCAGCTCGGAGCACAAATGCATTTGTGGGTCTATACTGCAGACAACATTACACTGAGCACTATAAAAATGATGTGTGTCTGACATTCAGCCTAGCTTTTATTTTCATTTAGGGGGGAAAATTGTTCTGCAAACATCAGGTTGTGTTTAAAACTTTTCTATTGCCATGTCTTGACATATTGACATGCTAAAATGTTGTGATATTGTAGGACTATTTCCTTGTCTGACATTTTTGTGTCCGAGTTAAAATGTATTTGCTGTGCCATTACATATTGGGCGTTGCTGCAGTCTTCAACATCTGTTTCAGCATCAAATGCATGGGCTGCAATAATTGATGGATAATTTTGTCATCTTCGTTGATAAAGCTTTTATTAACGCCTAATAGCAAAAATATATACATAAATGGATAAAAAGATTTCAGACTGTGGGAAACAGATTTCTAAAGGTTCTATAAAATTGTATTTAATCTGTTTGTAATTCATCATAAGAATTGCTTTTGCAGAAAAAAAAAAATAAAAAATAACTTTATATGCTGTTGAAATCCACATTTGTGTAAATTTCTTTGTAAAATGAAATTGACAATGTTCTCCGCAATACCCAAGACCCAGTTCAACCCTTTGTAATTTAGGGCAACATCTACATGGTGGGCCTAGGGTGGTCATTGCCAGGGTCTGAGGAACGCCTGATTGCTGCTCTAAATCCGAGAGATTTGCCTCAGCAAATGTCTCGGCAGCCAAATGAAAGGGAGAACATTACTACAGAGGGCACGTTACAAAACGGCCCGTATATTGTAAGTGATCTTAATCCCCCGATCCAACCACTTGTATTCCCTTTTTCCCTTGAAATGATTCCAGTCGTTCTTTGGCAAGGGAGATCCACAACCGAAGTGTGGTGTGAAGAAGATTTCCAGATTTGTGCAACTGGAATAAAAGGAGGGGTCAGGGACCACCCGTAAGGATCAGATAAGAGCATGGTTAGTCTGGCCCGAATCAGTTTGGCATTGGAAATTAAAGTGATGTTTGCAAGGGGAGAAAAACATTACCCTCCGCACTCAGCATAACCACACTATTCTCTGTAATAGATTTCAGGAGGCTTTTTTTTTACCCACGTCGGTGGTTGTTTATTATTGTTCCAAATGATAGAGTGCAGATCTAGAGGGAGGAGGGGGGGTTGCAAGAGGAGGGGGCATTGAAAACAATCATCGTCAAACTTGAGTATGCTGACTGTCACTCCAGAGAAAGGCTTTTGGAACGGTGGGTGAAAGGGAAAGATTTATGGTATCTTAAAAGACACGCTTTAAAAAGCAATGGTCTCGGTTTATGGATTGAAAACACTTTTGTGGAACAGGCTACGCTCATGCAGGCAATGCAAGTGCATAGCTGCAGGTGAGGGAGACAGGCTCGCTGATGACTTGCCTATGCAAGCACTGAAACTGAGCACCCGCCGACATGGTGACAGACAGTATGGCCATGGTTGGGGAGTAACGGAATACATGTAATGGGATTACGTATTTAAAATACAAAATATAAGTAACTGTATTCCACTACAGTTACAATTTAAATTGTTGGTAATTAGAATACAGTTACATTCAAAAAGTATTTTGATTACTGAAGAGATTACTTTGCATTTTATTGTCATTTGTTTCATTTAATATTTAGTCCTTTCAGATGGAAAACATTTATACATATAAATGATGCAATCCAAAGTGCATTTGAGCAGCAGTGAAACATTTTCTAATGATGTGTTACATTCATACGAGCAGACAGAGAAGTAAGTTTGGAGCAGAAGAAATAGAAATAAACCTTGTGTGAATTGTCAGCTTTACGCTAAGCTAAAATGCTATTTCTAGGCATTTTACATGCACGTTACCAGGCACGATCATATTTTTTTTATCAAGAAGATTCACGTTGGATCATAATTTATATATCTAAAATATCTAAAATCCTTAAAACAAGATCAATTTGATTTATCTTGTTTTAGAAACAACACTGCATAAGATATTTAGAGTTTTTATAGTCAAAACAAGTGAAAAATGTACCAGTGCTGAAGAAGTATTCCAAAGTATTTAGAATACGTTACTAACCTTGAGTAATCTAACGAAATACATTACAAATAAAATTTTACAGCATGTATTCTGTAATCTGTAGTGGAATACATTTCAAAAGTAACCCTCCAAACCTGAGTATAGTAAAGTAAATACGTCTGCATGCTAACAGCTGAGTGCTGCCTTTGTAACACTCCAGAAAAGAGAGGAAAAGAAAAATAAAGAGACCTAATTAGCTTAACAGTTAAAGATGTTTGTCTTCCGGATCATTCCATTGTAGGACGACTGAAAAGCTCTCTCTGAAAACAGATCAGTGGACTCAGATGGACTTTATTTAAAAGCCCAATGTGCAAAGCAAAATTTTTGAAATGACAGTGAGTCTGCAGATTGCTATAAATGTGCTGTTCTCTATGACCAGGCTAAATCTAAGGACTTGCCCACCCACTGCGAGAACTGTTTGAGTTTTTTAGTTTGCAGTTTGATTACCAAGACTGGTGCTGCCCACTTAATATCAGAATTAATTGAATATTCCGGATTCAATGCAAGTTAAGCTCAATAGACAGCATTTGTGGCATAATAGTGATAACAACAAAAGTTTATTTTGACTTTTATTCTAAATGTATTTAGTCCTTCCTTTAAAAAAAAAAAAAAAAAAAAAAAAAAAGCAAGAATCTGGGTTACAGTGAGGCACTTACAATGGAAGTGAATGGGGCCAGTTCATAAACATTAAAATAGGCTACTCACTGTTTCAAAAGTATAGCCACAAGATGTAAACAATATGCATGTTAACATGATTTTAGTGTGATAAAAACTCTTACTATCCTTTTAAGTTCTATCCAATTTTACAACTTCGTTGCCATGACGACGTAACGCCGTTAACCCTGTAATTCTGCAAAAAACTAAAATTTTAACAACTTTTTAGCTCAAATAATACACAAGTTTTAGTGTAAGAATGAATGAAAGTTATTTTATAAAATTATATGCTTTAAATTTCTGCCTTTAAACCATCAAAAAATTGGCCCCATTTACTTCCATTGTAAGTGCCTCATTGTAACCTTGATTTTTGCTTCTTATTTTTAAAGTAAAGGATGGATGAGTCAAATTATTTTTTGTGTAATAAACATTATGCCACAAATGCTGCCGATTGAGCTTAACTTGTATTGAACCAGGAATATTCCTTTAATAGGTAAATAAAATATAACTCATAGACTCAAGACTTAAAAGCTGACGTAATTTGGAACGGGGAAAATGAATAGCAGATAAACCCTGAGGTTATCCGTAGAAAAGTGAAATAACTGATTATTTCATATCGTGACAGTAATTTATACTAAATTCAATAACTTGAGGTCATTTTCTTTTCTGATGGATGGCGTGAAATCTGAGATGCTGAATTCAAGAGCAATTGCATTTTTAAACTAGCATCATTCATTGCCACAATGTAGATGAGATCTCTTTAGCTAAATGGAGAAACGCAATCCAAATTCTCCATCCACAAACAGGCCTTGTGGTTGCATTTCACTGTTGATTTAATAGAAATAAAACAGGATGGATTTGGGGATATTTCATTAATTTTCCTTAGCTTTCACTTGAGAGGAAATTAAACCAAATGGAGTTCAAATCTCAGCTTCATTGTGCTCTAGGCTGCCAATGTCCATTCTCCCTTTGGCAAGGTATGTCTCAATTAGTTACACAAATTCCTTCCTGATCCCTAGTTCACTGAGTGAGGTTTTTGACCAATGAGATGAATCCAAAAGACAAGCAGTGCAGGTGCAAAAGTCTAATGCTCTGTTGGTAGTAATGCCCTCATGCAAATAGAAAAAATATGGAAAATGTGTTTCTGTACTGGTTTACCAGTTGTGGTGTCTGCTAAAAGTACTCTATATTCACTTAAAGTAAATGGGGCAACTTTTTGGAGGGTTTAAAGGCAGACATTTTTTAAGCTATATATATATATATATATATATATATATATATATATATATATATATATATATATATATATATATATATATATTTTAATAAAAGCTCTTACATTCTTTAATATAATTCTTCTATTAAAACTTTTGAGCTGTAAAGTTGTTTAAATGATCATTTTTTACAGTTGTTTTAGGGTTTACGGTGTTACATTGTCATTGCAACAAGTTGTAAAATTGGAAATAACTATACACAGAAAAGGTTAGTGAACGATTTTATTGTGTTTATGACTTGTGGCTATACCAGTGTGTATTTTAATGTTTACGGATTGGCCCCATTCACTTCCATTGCAAGTGCCTCAGAACACAGATTATTTTTGCTGTTTTTAAATAAAAGGAGGAACCAGTAGAAATAGATTTTTTGTGGTAATCAACATGTCACAAATGCTGTTTATTGAGCTTAACTAGCCTACTAAACCTTTAAAAAGCCTACTATATTCCTTTAAATGTTTTAGATGACCACTAAACTAAACAACAATTAGTGCAGCCTATGATATGAGCTATTAAACTTTAAAAACAAAATTTGGTTGTTTTCTGTTTTCCTGGATTGAAAAGTAAAGCTATATGATGCCTGACCACAACGACTTAAACAGTGCTTAAAGCAATGGTGCACCACAACAAAACTGAAATACACATTGTTCTGATTGAATCAGCTCACGATCAAAATCACAGGAGAGCCAACAACAGCATTCTGAAGGTTCCCGACATTACCCTATATTTTTAACCTGCGCAATGCAATTGAACAATGATCCGTTTGAATCTCAATATCAGTGGCTGGGAGCCTCGTCAGAAAAACAAACAAAGCAGAAAACTTTTTTTATTTGTAGCCTATTGAAACTTCCCCTGGAGCTGCGCAGTGGATAAACATTTTGTTCATTGAATTGAAATGTGGCAAATGACCGCAGCAATGCAGAGGAAATAAATTCAACAACATTCCTCCGGGGCAAAACGTTGGCAGTTTCAGCGTCAGAGTGCCACATGAATATGTATTTCCAATGATTATTGAATTATGTTTATGATATGGTTCCTGCGCCTACACAGCATTAGTGAAGCTTTATTAGTAAATCCGCCCGCTGCGCGCTCCAGTTACGGTTAATGAGGGTAATTATTACATAGCTTAACTGTAATACTGTATTTGATTTTCAGGCTCCTGAATAACCCGCGCGCTGTCACATTGCGTCTCGCGCTCTAACAAAAGGCGCGTTGAGTCCGATGAGCGCGCGCTTTGCGCCCCCGGGTCCAGGGGCCAATACACTGATGCCTCAATAGGGTTAATACCCCAGCGCATAAAGACGGGATTAGGGCCTATCTTACACAATGAGGAGGAAGAAAATTGAATGTTTGGGAGAAAATATGCGGCTAATTCCATTCTGTCATCAGTGGATATTAAAGATTATTAGCTGGCACGTTCGGTTATTTATAAATCACAATGGCAGCACTGTGCAATTCGTCCTGAACTTCCAAAGGCAAGTGAAACAGAGCCACTTTTGTGCAAGGTATCGTGTTAGAGTAATTTACTATAGCCTCATAAATGGTTATCTTAACATTTTACAAGGCTGTTGAGATATATATTCTCAATAATAAAACTACAACGCAAGTGATATTTTTGAAAGAAAAGAGATGTTCGTTTGGGTAACGTCCGTGTCTTTTTATTGGTCTTGCACAGACAAAATGTTTATTTCACAAGTAGACACAGTTTCGGTGACAATACAAATCAAAGTCTATAGTGACAAATAGTACAAGATGTATTCACACACACACACACACACACACACACACATACACACACACACACATATATATATATATATATATATATATATATATATATATATATAGCCTACACACACACATATAAACACACATTTTTATAGAGTAAATATATTTATATATGAATTATATAGTTATATACAGTTATAACCAGTTCAGACTGTTGGGTAAAGAAGTTGGGTTGTTTTTAGCCCAGCATTTTTTAGAGTGGGTGTGTGTGTGTGTGTGTGTGTGTGTGTGTGTATATATATATATATATATATATATATATATATATATATATATATATATATATATATATATATATGTATGTATGTATGTATGTATGTATGTATTAAACAATTACAAAATTAAAAGGAGGAAAAATCTAAATAAGGAGGAATGACAAATAAATCTCCTCTGGTAGTATCAGGCAGGGCAGGGTCTTTGGCACCTGTAATGGATTAATGGAGACCACCACCAGTAGCGGTTTGAGGTAAAGCTCTGAGATTGAGTTTCTACTCTGAGTTGCCGTCGTCGGTCCAGGTGCTCTCCTGTAATACCTCCCAGATCCAGACAATATGTTTCTGTTTTACTACCTCTCTTCTTTTCCCTCATCATCAGGAAGTAAATTAAGAAATACTTAGATAAATTAAATATGTATTTAACAGTTTGTATTAAGAGAGCCAATGCAATTCATTTACATGGACTATGTCTCTGTAATTTATAACAGTAGAAATGTATATTACATTAAAACATTAAAACATTCAAATTGGCTGGAAATCACTTATCCTTCTATTAATTCAGCAAGGCAAAATGTTGAGCTTCAAAAGACACAGACATAAGCATCAGTGAGTGCAGTGTGTTCTTTGCACACCTGTGCCCTCTAATGGTAAGCAGTTCAGAGATGCCTCATTGTTGCTGTCCGTGGTATTGTCCAATAGAGTCATGATAAGTTCAAGAAAGTGTAGTAGCTTAATATATATACAAAAAGCAAAACTTGCAGAAGCCACCGCAACTCAAACTCAAGGTCACAAACTATATCACAAGAGGCTTTAATGTTTCTTTGAGTCAGGAAAAGAAGGACAAATGAAAAGAAATTAAAGTGTCATGGGACATTAAGAAGCCTGAGTTAACGCACTAATATGTTGCATTAAATTCATTTGTGTCATTCGCAGTTCTGATGTCTTGACGAATTGATTCTAGGTTCCATTATGATTCTGTCATGTCCTTCAGCACACATTTGAAATTCTTGTCGTTCATGTGTGGGTAAAGTAGCCCCTTACAATGGCTCTCTGACAGGAGAGAGCCCGCAGAGAGAAACGTTTGATTCTAAGATGTGTAAATGTGTCCCTGATTCTCATCTTAACACTTGGTAAGATAACAGGCTGCTGCATACACTCATATCTCAGAGTGGTACAGCCAGAGGACCAACTGCTTTTAATCAGTAATTACTGAGACTGGCTGATAGTTTCACACTAGAAATAATGATTAATAAGGCCTCACATAGAGAGAGGTTCTTTTATGGACAATGGCAGGTTCTAAGCATATTCTTTGTGAAATTGTGCAAAGTATGAGAAATGAACAAGACCCTTTAAGTAGGAAATGACTGAAAATGGCAAATATGGACAGTAATGATTTCAAAAGTGAATAACAAACTAAAATGAATACAATTTAATATTTTGATTGTGCCACATGTATGCTAAACATTGATACCTAAGTAACTGATCGTTCAAATTATTTTCTCTGATGTTACAACTGCTCTCTAAAAAACATCGATTAGAAAGGTTGCTTTGTAATGCTACTTTTATGACTGAAGTCATCAATAACTTTTATTTCAAATATTAAAATAGTTTGAAAGCTCTTTGTTTTTCTGAAATAACTGTTTAATGGTAACAAACAATAAATTAAAAGGTCTTAGACATCTTTGAATTTCATTTAAACTTCATCTGAGCTACTCCCAAACACACTGTGTAGAAGATAATCCTTTCAATTAATAATTCCATGCAGGCCTAAAATGAGAGAACAAATTAAACTGCAACAAATTAGGCATCAAGCGCTATTATCCTGTTATCTAAACTGTTTCATTTCAATAGGGGGTTTTAACATATGCTTAAAATACTATAAAAGTTAGACCTTTTTGAAAGCTGTGCCATTATTGTTATTTGGACATATTTTAGGCTAAATATGAGAAATCTAGTTCAATATAAGTGCAGTCAAAATATGGTGATTTGCACTCACAAAACATTCACAGTTCAATAAAAGCACCATAAGCTGGAGTAACCAAACAGGAAATTAGCTCCAAGTTTTAAAGTGAAAGATAAAGATAAAAAACATATTCAATGAATGGCTCAGAGCGTCTTTGCATGTGTTTGTTGACAGGAATTGTTTTCTTACACAAAATGTAAAGTCTCTGTGATAGGCCTTATGCTCTTGAGTTGGTGTATACAGTATATTCTCTGGTCGAGTGTCATATGTTCAAGGCGGCTGTTAAACTATTGCACCAGTCATGGATGCCTGTATTTCAGCACTATAGATTTCAGCTCAGTGGGTCTTACAAAAGACATACTGTAAAACAAGCACCCACACTATGACAGCCATGACATGAACAATAAATATGGATTTCTTGCCGGCACCAGTGTGGAATGATAGATTAGATGTAAAGAAACGTTTTAATCCAGTGCCAGGTTCCCCTTTTCCTCCCTGTCCTGACTGAAATACACAGGAAATAACAACCAAGTCTTATGAAAATTTGTACGTATTTTACGAGTTGGCTATTTCGTATGACTTTGTACGATTTCATCATGTGCAAATGTCTAATGCGGAAGTAAGCGCGAGTTTTGCGCACAAGGCGTTAAGGACATGTTTATTAATATTATGCCCTTTCTCAAACCCCTTATCTGAACCTAACTGATCAGTAGAGTGTGTAAACATGATAGGATGCTGTTGTACCTGACAGAAGCAAGTAATTGTCGCATATTAGATGGAAAGGATGTCCAGAGACCTCACTGGCTGCAGTGAAAGTTGTACGAATTCATATGAGTGTATTAGTACAATATCATACGAATTAGCCAACTTTAGAAAAGTCATATGAGTCCTTATGATTTTTCCGTGAGCGTGTGTAGCAAATAAACACACTGCTGTCTGGCACTGCTTGGGGCTTTGCCTCTGTCTAGCACTCGAAATCCTCCAAAAGCAACACAAACACACATGGGTGTTCTTTGGAGTTCCACATATGTGGAATCTATCTGTCTATCTTGACATTAGTTCTAACACACACACACACACACACACACACACACATGTTGGTGCAGCTATCATTACGAGGACTCTCCATAGACATAATGATTATTATACTGTACAAACTATAGATTCTATCCCCTAACCCTAACCCTAACCCTACCCCTAAACCTAATCCTCACAGAAAACTTTCTGCATTTTTACATTTTAAATAAAACATTGTTTAGTATGTTTTTTAAATGATTTAAATTATGGGGACACTAGAAATTTCCTCATAAACCACATTTATAGCACAATACCCTTGTAATTACCAGTTTATAACCTAAAAAAAGTCCCCATAAACCATTTAAACCTGCCCACACACACACACACACACACACACACACATGTTGGTGCAGCTATCATTATGAGGACTCTCCATAATGATTTTTATACTGTACGAACTATAGATTATATCCCCTATACCTAAACCTAACAAAACTTTCTGCATTTTTACATTTTCAATAAAACATCGTTTAGTATGTTTTTTGTGCGATTTGAATTATGGGGACACTAGAAATGTCCTCATAAACCACATTTATAGCATAATACCCTTGTAATTACCAGTTTGTAACCTAAAAAAAAGTCCTCCTAAACATCTTAAACCTGCCACCGCCCCCCCGCCCCCCCCACCCCACCCCACACACACACACAGATATTTTTTTTATCTTAGACATGACATGCAAAAATGAAATGGAGAATTGTGACAGCCTGTCGCACTCTGAGGTTTGTTTATGCTTTATGCTAGTTAAAACGTGGTTACATATCAAAGTCCCTTTTGATTGGTTGCGTTGAGTAAGGTTTTAGAGATCAAGGACCTGAAATATATGTTGTGCCGTGAAGATGCCGTCTATTCAAGGGGCTGTCTAGGCCTGTCGGCAGAGCCACCATTTACGCTCTGTGATTGATGTCAGCTATTCAGAACGTAAATGGTGGCTTCACACCTCTTTGGCGGCTTTTAATTTCAAATGGCCATCTCATTTTTCCAATCCTTTTTACTGCATCCTTTCACTGCCTCTTGAAAGTTTGAGATACATCTACAAAATGAGGAAATAATAATGCTAGGTGCCTTTTTTGAATTACAGAGTGCCTAGAGAGCAGAGCCGAAAATGCAAGTGTCCTTTCATCCAGTGATAATAGGCTAAAGTGTTACATATAATGTGCCAAAATTATACTGGAAGTTAAACAGCGCAACGCATTTATTACATTAAAAAATTAATTAATTTTCTATGACGCATAAGGCATTTGACTGGTTAGTAGGTTTTGCTATTGCCCATAGCTCCCATTTAATACATACACACTCGATGCTAAGCTTGGGTATCATTTTAATTTAAAGTTTATTTAAACTTTTTATTTAAACCCCAAGAATCTATTGCAAATTAAAAATAATAATACTAATGAACAAACTGTGTAACCAAACATCAATAAATCACATGCACCTTTTGCAAGTCAATTTCTAAGAATGCAGTGTTAAAATAATTTCCGCAACGTTTAATTGTTTAAGCACCGTGTTCCCGTGTTAATTATCACGCGATAACTGTGCAGTTATTAAAACAAAAGACACACAGACAATTTATAAGTAATCGACACACTTAATAGGGCAAACTTCCGTGCGTAAATGGTCATGTTGTGCTTTGTGATACATTTTAACCACAGGTCGAGATTTTAATAACCCCTTACTGTTTAATTTTCTTCTCTTAAATTCTTTCATAGTCATAAGTGAGAGTATATCATTTTTGATAAAGTCTTAAGTTATTTTTTTTATTAGGCTATATAGCTTATATGTTAATCTGGGCGGTCAAACACGAAATCATTAGCCTATATATAAATGATGTGCATATACTCAATAATTAGCTACATGTTGGATAATTTTGTGTGCAATTCCATAAATACACAGTTTAGATGTAATAAACATCACGTCATGCCAAGGACTCGATTACTGCTTGGATATCCTCTGGTTTTCCAATAAACATTCAAACATGACAAATGTACGATATTGGTGATAAATTGAATAGCCAGTGTCACTGAGCATCATCTTTCCTCATGCAAATTTCATTTGACCAACCATTGTAATTGCAATAAGTATCTTTTAGAGCCGGATAATAGGGTCGATAATGGTCGTTATCTTATCACAGCGAGGCTCATATGTTCTTTGAGCGCGTGCTTATTGGAGGTGTTTTAAGTTAACAGGCGCGATTTCCTCCCTACCAGGAATCCGCTCGTGATGGAATAAACACGCTAATCTGCTCAGCATTATCTCCCGCTGACAGAGCGCGACAGTCGTGTCAGACCGACCGTTTTGCAAATAACATGCGCTATTAAGCAATTTAAGATATAGACCTTTATATTGCAGCGGAATCTGTGGACATCAGTTCAAGGGGTTTTGCACGATGTTATTTGGTGCCTCATTTGTAGGAGAAAATAAAATAGAAAATATATTACAGATCTGATCAAAAGAAAATATTTTATAGGAGTTCCTGGTGATTTAAATAAACAAATAAATAAACAAATAAATAAAAATGAAGCTCACCTGCTCTGACTCAGAATATGAGTCCTTAGAATTACTTTGAGAAGTAATGTCTCTCCTCTTCTTACATCCGGACAATAAGCAACAGACGCATCTTTGCTCAAACTATGTAACTAGAAGATTACTTTAAAACTAATATATATATATATATATATATATATATATATATATATATATATATATATATATATATATATATATATATATATAAAACGATACGAAATTAAAACAGACAATTATTTGCAAAAAAAAAAAAAAAAAAAAAAACAGGTTCACAGGTGTCTTTGTTGACTAAATTAATGTGATTCACTCATGCAGTCAGCTCTTTAAAAAGGCAGGTTAGAACTAAATTATTTGTTGCAAAAGTCAGCAAACAGTACGGATTAACTTAATCAAATTAATTCTCAATACACAGATCGGTGGTTTTCACGCCATTGTGTGCTAACCCTTAAACCCAGCCAATCTCTTATTGGAGAAGTCATTCACAAATCCTTCAATGACGTCAGCTGGGTATAAAACCGAGCAGGAATTCAGCTCAGCCACAAACGAGTTACTGAAACTGTTGCGCACGGTCACTGTAGCTGCATTCCACAGGGAAGAAAACTCTTGAGAATTCACTTCTTTTTGCGATTATGAGGGAAACCTGTGACATTTGAACGGACTACGAGACATTTTAGTACTGTTGCCACCAAATCTCAAACTTTTTTCGCCTGTGATGCCCGCTGGGATGTTTAGTATCGACAGCATTTTAGCAGGGAGACCCAGCTGCAAGGACTCGGTTCTGCTCCATCGGAATGCTCCGGTTGTGTTCTCCAACTTGACGGAATCCTTGTACACAGCAGCTGGCGATTTTAATGGACTCTGTTCGCATACAGGACCCCCAGCTCCTAACTTACAATCGGTGAATGGAACCAGGATAGGTTATAACAACTACTATTATGGTCAACTTCATGTCCAGGGGCCGACTGGGCCAGCTTGCTGTGGCGCAATACCAACTCTTGGCTCGCAGCAGTGTCCGTGTATTCCTACAGGTATGTTCCTTTTTTCTTTTGCAATAATTTTGAATGTGAATGGTGCAGTATTCTGTAAACAAATTGGGTGGTGGATTTCCGTTCTTTTTTTTATTTTTGTAATTTTGCAGCAGATTATATAAAGAGTTTGACGTTTTATTCACGTCCAAAGCATTTAAAGTATAGCTACACTGTAAAAAAAGAGGCAAACCTACACTTGTTACCTTAATGAGCTATTTCTATCCAATATAACCCTTAAAATGAGTTTTGCTGATGTGTTCTTACATAGTCAGGTTGATTCGATTATGTTAAAAAATGTTTTTGACTTGAAAAAAGCTTGATAATTTTGGC
The DNA here is from genome assembly GCF_019703515.2 of Myxocyprinus asiaticus. NCBI lineage: Eukaryota > Metazoa > Chordata > Actinopteri > Cypriniformes > Catostomidae > Myxocyprinus > Myxocyprinus asiaticus. Next base: position 12,752,787 of record NC_059363.1, on the reverse strand, counting down.
TAAATGTCACCACACCAAGCGCATTTCTATAGATTACATTTTTTCTTCAGTTTATTATTTTGAAGTGCACTAAAAATATTGATTATGTTATTTTTAGGCTACGACAGCGCCGGATCAGTGCTTGTTTCTCCAGTCCACCATCAGATGATGTCGTACATGAACGTGGGCACTTTATCCAGAACCGAGCTGCAGCTGCTCAACCAGCTACACTGTCGACGCAAGAGACGCCACCGAACCATATTCACCGACGAGCAGCTGGAGGCACTGGAGAACCTTTTCCAAGAAACCAAATACCCTGACGTTGGCACAAGAGAACAACTGGCACGAAAGGTGCACCTACGTGAAGAGAAGGTGGAGGTGAGTGTATCGGGTCTATGTTTTTATGGGTCATGATATTATTAATGAGCTGCATGCATGTAGGCCTATGGATAATTATTTTGTGGGGCTGCTTGTGATTAGACACTGCTATTGTTATTGTTTCAACATGTAGCCTAATATGTCCAGAATGTTACCTCTTGTTTTCTTTATGGAAGGCCGCATATTAGTTTATACAAATGTAATATTAGGAGGACAAGTAGAGCCGTAACAGAAACTTTACGCACGTTTATATATAATTTGTGCGCCACGGGCAATATTTTCAGTATAAAACCAACTCAATATCATGTGTCATCAGAAAAACGTACGTTTCTTCATATCATATTAAGGATTTTACCCTCTATCCTCGCTTAGGTTTGGTTCAAAAACAGACGAGCAAAATGGAGAAGACAGAAACGATCGTCGTCAGAGGAATCAGAAAACACACAGAAATGGAACAAATCCACGAAAACAGCCACTGAGAAAATCGAGGAGGGCAAAAGTGACGTGGACTCAGAAAGCTGAGACATTGAATTTGAGACCGTAAAATCTTGCACAATTATGATTTGGACTTTCTGTACATATTGTAAAGTACCATGCGAGTAGGAGTGAAATGTGTTGTCATGCCGTTGCACAGATGTATAGTAAATGTTACCTTTAACAATGATATTGTTATTTATATTAATTTAAATCTACACAGAGGAAAATAACGTGGATTCTGCTCATAGTAATGCTACCTGATATATACTGAAAACATTTTTAGCTTAAGTTTAATTAAAGTCTTGTCGTCAGAAGATGTTCTGGAATGGGCTGTAACTGAAGACATGTACGATGGCAGGACGATCAAAATGATTAAATGAACGTTTAATGTCGCCTGAACACTAAAAAGAACACAAGCAAACATTAAAATCATATGTAATAAAATTGTCTGATTTTCCCTATTTATTCAAAATGTTATAAGCGTAATATCAAAGAAAATTTTTATTATAGCTATTGAGGTAAACTAAGTGTCTCCTGATAAGATAGCTATTTATAGATTATCAGAATTTGTAGAATTTAATTGCAGTTTATATTATAATTTAGCCTTAAGTGTTCATTACCAAATCTGGCAAACATGTAGGTGGGTATTTTTCTTCTTCTTCTTCTTCTCTCTTCTTCTCGTTTTGCCAGAAGCAAAAAAAAAAAAAAAAAAAAAAAAGGAAATGTGTGGACAGTTTTGGCTAATTCTTACTGTAATCGTTCTTTAAACTGGGCTAATTTAAAAAGGGATATACATACACCCTGTTAAGACCACAATCTTGTGAACAAGTTTATTTAAAACTGAACATGACAATTTAAAAATGTTAAATTATTATTATTTATTTATTTATTTTTATTTTTTTTATAACTGTAGGCTATCTTTTTTTCTTTTTTTTAAATCGGATTTTACATCATAATATAGTAAGAGATTGACTTAAGAGCTGATAAGACAAGATTCTACATTATGCGTCAGTTATGTCACAACAGGCCTTTCTGATGTAATGATGACCTAATAATCTTCAGAGGAATGCTACGATGAAGTAGCAGTTATTTGTGTACGAGGTGCAAGCACGACAATCACCTGCTTTTCAAAGAGTTTTTCAAAGTAAAATATTTTTCAAAGTAAAATAAATATAAATGCAACAAAGCAAAGAGAAAGCAATAAAAGACTAAACTAAAGACGAATAATTATACCACCGCAGCTTAATTATATAATTTGTAAACTTTCTTTTTTTTTATTTTTATTTTTTTTTCTTCTTTTTAAGTTTTCTAACGCTTAATTTCAGACATTAAAGTGTGGTCGTATTCCCCTCTTTATCAGGGTATTTAATATGTGCAAGAAATATAGGATAAGTCTATCGATATTTTCATTTTCGTCTATGGTTAAAAAAAAAAAAAAATATTGTGGCAGATTTATTTATTTTTTGTCATTTTCCCTGGTTTTACACGATCCGATGATTAGGCTACAACACATTGCGGTGAATTTGAAATTAATGTGAAGGAAATTAATCGATCAAAAGCCAGCAATACTGATTGGAACTACATTATATACAGGTGCGGGTTTACCCAAGCAACCGACCAACCCGTGGTCCTATTTCGAAATGTTTAGCTTAAAAAATTGCATAAAATTGATCTTAAATCATAATTTTCAATACATCCTATCAGCCATCGTTGCCAAGTACATTAAAAACGTTTAATGAAATAAAAATCTAGTTAAAGATGAGGAATGCATGTTTTCCAGTTTCTCCACAATACAGTGATAAAAAAAAGCAATATTTACAATATTTATTTTTACAAAACTCCTTTTCCCCCTTCTTTTTAAATGAACAGGGTGTGCAAAACCTACTACTTCACTCAGTAACCTTTCGGAATTCAGTTATTATTTATTATTATTATAACCCATCAATTATTTATTAATGTCCAGTTTGTCATTATAATATGATACAGTGTTATTATTATTATTTTGAGGATTTGTTGGATACAATAGTAATATACTGTATATCTGCCTTATTCACTTTAATTTCACCTTATATTCTAATGCTGCAGTGTATTGTTCACCATGTTGCAGAAGGCTGTATTTTTTGTAAACATCGCAAGCAACATTCGTAACAGTAAACAAGGCACAGCGGCCCCTCAGCACACCAGAGCAGAAATAATAATAATAATTAAAAAAAAAACATTACCGTTTATCAAGCGCTTTGCGTGGTGCAGAACAATCTGGAATAATGTTAAACAATGAAACAGTCACCTCTTTGCAACCTGAACTTGTTAACTTGTTTGCAACCTTAATGTTAAATCTGTGTGACACCTGCGCTAAAAACAATCTAGACGCAGCGCAACGAATGAAACAGAACGCAGGTGCCTTGCCATGCGTTTTTGTGACCTGAAGTTCTTTTTAACTTGACACAGAGTCTAAAAATGTGCCGGTCCTGCGTGAGACACTGAAGAAACAGTGAGACGCGGCGCAGCAGTCAAGGACGTTCGTCCAGCTCATTTACATAGCAAAACAATGGAAAAACAGAGCAGATGCATGCAAAAACACGTTCGGTGTGAACGGCCCCTCATCCGTTCGCACATATCTGTGAGTGTGAGCGCCTGGGCGAAACAAGTTCGGAAGGCTTGCATATTTATTCATAAATTACAAACCCGAAATTAAGGTCCTACTTGAAAAACTGACCCGAAACCGTCGGACCTCTAATGTGTCTAATGTGTCTCGTTAACCAGCATCTCAGTTTCTGTGCTATCTGCTGAATAGACCACAACAACAATGCATATGAGGGTGTGCAACAAAATGATACATATAAATAAATGTTGTGAATGCTACAAGTAGAGATGTGTGTGCATGCTCATCTTTGTATGGAATAGACAGGGTCCAGCATACACATTTAAATGAATTATTACAGCTTAGTGTTTTAAAGGTATGTTACTTAAATATGATTTGTGACAATGGCAACTTTCCAGTGTCTTGCCTCTAAGAACTCTCTTTTTGGATTAAATTGACAATTTGGAGGGCAGCTCTTGATGAAACACATCTTGAGGTTTGAAATGTAACAGTGTGGGCCGCATATTTATTTGTGTTTGTGTGCTTATGCATTTGGGCTATTTATCATCAAAAACAAATATCCATGCCCAGTCTATAAATATAGTATATTGACTCAGGGCAGCATGTTTACCCAGGTATGAAGCTGGTTTCATAAGACCGTTATTAAACTTACTAAACATTCCAGCCATTAAAGACATTGGTCATTTTGTCTTTCCCTCACAGTACATAGTTAATGTAATGGTTTTCATTTTTAGTCTGATTTTCTGTTTCTTTTTTTTCTTTGTTTTTTCTTTCTCTTCCTCTTTTTTAAATACAACACACCAGGCTAAAATCATACAGGAAAAATAAGACTTCTAAACCTCTTCGGTGGCTTCTTAAAACAGATTAAAGGAGGGCAGAGCAGATACTTAAAGATTTGGCAACAACACAAACCAAGAAACAAAGCATGTTGCACTTATAATCCTTCACATGTCTGGTGTGATTTATTAAGTGTTTCTTCTCTGAGTGCCAGTGAGATATACAAAGAGCAGGACTGAGGCCATTAATCTTATGCCTTTTTTCCCCCCTTCGTTTTAGGCTGTAATTTAGTATTTTGAGAATTTAATACAAACTTAAAAAAACAACTATTTATCTGACCTTTTTATGCATAGTTTCCAGCACTTGGAAAAACATAGGTGGATTCCAAGAAAAATTAGGCAGTGAGTTAAGTTCAGGAGTAGATAAATCTTTAGTTCTTTCCTTGCTTTTTAAGAAATGCTGCATGTTGCCCTCTTTTAAAGGAGTATTTTTCAGTTTTGTATATTAACATGCTGTGCTTTTTCTCCATATGTTCTTACATCATCTAAATCTTTATGTGTTATGCTTGATTAAAAGTTGATAGTTTCCTTGACTGATGTTATTAACTTCTAAATTACTGTTTTGATTTGTGTATCAATCATAGTAGTGTGGTCTAGCTTACCTGTTTTTGAGATTTGTGGCCGCAAGAGTGACAGTTTTTGGGTGGATTTCCCATCTAAAGATAGAAAAGGGTGTTGGCCATCTCTGTGGTGCATTTCGAGAAACATAAAATGGCCTCCTAAAACAGGAAGGAACTCTCAATGAAAGTAAGACAAATAATACATATTTTTAAAGTCATAAACATTTGCCTGTGTCATTACCATATTTCAGTGGGATGACCTGTGGTTTCGTACTTGTTTTCCCTCTGCAATACACAAATTCTTGAAAGAAAGAAAAAAATACTCCTTGTCCCTACAATACAACATTATCGAGATACGTTTTTCAGATAAAGGAAATTAGTACACACCAGAATGTATTTTTTATATATTAAACTTAGCACCTGAATGGGCTTTAGCAATTGTGGCCTTTCATTCTCCTCTTGTGTGTGTAATTACTATGCCTGCCACCACATTCATTCCAGCACGCTAGCTACCAACTGCCTTCGGTTAGCGTCCCTCCCCTCTGTAACCACACAGCCGCTGAAAAGCAGGGGACCCCAGGTCAGGACCGGCAACTAGCAACAAACACTTATCTCTCCAAGGTAAATCAGGTAATCATACACTAAGCCAACTTTCCCCCAATTTTACAGGGCTCAGATCACATCTTTATGTTCTCCTGGCCTTTAAGGTCTGGCTCTTTAGAGAAGGTATAACGTTTTCACTCTGATGCTTCCTGCCAAACCAAACAAACATGAGCAATATGAATGAGCTTTATCTATGGAGAATGTATGTATGTATGTATGTATGTATGAGTTTTGTGTGTGCATATGCACTGTACGTTCATTTGCGGGGGGGGGGGTGGGTGCTCTGGGGAACCACACTCGTTTGCTTGGAAATCAGGAAGGGCCCATCACAAGGCACTGCCCTGGTTTAAGTGCTGATTAGCAGTGTGGGCTAACCTCAGGCATCTAGCAGGGTCTGCCTCTGGAGGTGAGCGGGTGTGGGGTGAGCAGGGCACCCGCCTATGTGTTAGTGGGAGGGGGAGTGCACACTTTTGACCCGCTGCAGAACTTTTGGCCCTGGTTCAGAGCAGCCTCTGGGGATTGCAGGACTCCACTGCATAGGAGTGTAAGACCACGTTGAACAGGCGCACACATACATGGGAATGTAGGGCCTACAACACTCTCTTGAGAGTTTCAGACCTTCAATACACTTGCAAGGATGCTCAGATTAGCACTTGTGTCATTCCACAACCTTTAGAGAAATTCACTCCCTCCAAAGCACGCCACAAATGACAGGCTGTTGCTGAGACCTAACAGGGAAGTCGTTGTTTTGTGACCTCATAATGTGCCCTTTGCCTTCAGTTGGTGAGAGCTGAAAGTAAATAAAACAATGTGGGGATTAATGGCAGAATGATTCAAGCGCTCTACTCCTCCTTGACCGAGGAAATTGCATGCATTTACAAGAGATAAATCTAAATTATTTGCTGTATCAACAACACAGGCAGCTCAGATTCCGAATGATAAATCATATCTGAAAATGAAAATCTGAGCATGGACTTAGAGAGTCATTTTCCCTGACACGAAAAAAATAAAAAAAATTAATAAGGGAAAAATCAAATACACTGTTTGGGATATCATATCATTAAAGAGGTCTGTCCTGATAGAATATAAACATATTGAACATGCCAAGAACAAATGATTGAAAAAATTATTCCTTAGAGACTTTGAAGAGTCGTTCTTTCTGGACAGAAAATTACATAGTGCATATCATTTTACATCTGAAATGAATGGCAGTTTCAAAGGACAATTCCTGTATATAATAAAACACGAGAATATATGTCTTGAATACAAGGGATATATAATTTTCTAACTTTAGTTTTCAAGGCGCATGGAATTTAAACAAGTATATCAAGAACTGTTTGAAATAACGCAAGGAAACATGAATTTAACAGAAAACCCAAAGGCACAATGATGTACGACACTCTGATAGATGAAGAGCAAACAACGATTTAGAGCAAAGCATTTTCACAACAAATGAATTATCAATAAATCACAATGACAGATTTACATTACTGTGACAAATGAACTGCTCTGTAAGAATTTGCTAACTTTTCAGGCCCCATGTGCTTTTCCAAGAGACAGTCCTATAGTAAAACCAAGAAAAGCAATATGTTATCTATCAAAAGCAATTTGTTATCTGACATGCATGGAGTATTAAAAAACCAAAAGATTAGTTCCACAAGACCTGCAATCCAAATAAAGCATGCAATGTATAATCTCATGAAAATAATAGCTATAGGATCACCATTTCAGCGAAAGAGAGCATGGATTTAAAGTTCAGTGGGGTAAGAATCAAAACATTCAATCAACACATCTCTAAGACTACCATGCGTTGAGGGCTTAGCATAATTATGAACACATTGAAACTGAATTCTAACAGTTCAGTGCGTGTAGGAGCCCCGAGCTGCCCTCTAGTGGATCAAAGTTGTAACGCGAAGAACCAGAACAGACTTCAGAATCAGAACTTTATACCAAGAGTTTTCAATTTTTCAGGACACATTTCCCATCCATTAGTCTAATATGAGCTTGCGCTCAACCTAAAATCTTAATATACATAAAATATATTGACCTTAACTTACCGTATATGGTGTAATGGCTGATCTTGTTTTTGAGAGCACATGTCAATCCGTGGTTCAGTAGGCCTACCCGACACACAGCTGGTCGTAAATCATCTTCCACTATCAATAAACTTGAATATGGAAAGTGTTGCTTTGCACTGTTGGTTTAGCTGGTCATTGATAGTTTTTGGTTTGTCAGCCCTGATTCTTTCTGAGGGGAAATGTCAAGCTTTGAATTCCGGGTGGTTTGTAATTGTCTTATTAGTTTCAAATGTTTAAACTGTCATTTGTAAACACCTCAGAAGATACAACACACTACGGACGTGGTTCGTTATGCAGCTGAATAATAATTTATATTTTATTCTTCAAACTTATAATGTGTTTTCCAGTCTTTTTCGCTCCACTTGTATGGAGGCCTAAAAAATGTGTGGCTAGTGTTTCGTTTGTGACCGAATTGCTTTATCCGAACGAATCTTTTAAGTGAACCAATCATTTTCGTTTACTTTCATGTTTCGATTGTGAAGGAGTTGGTAATGACTCACTCAAAACACATGAAAGGTGCCAATTTGTTATCACCTACTGGCGTAAAACTGGAGGAAATTGTACCTGAACGAATCGGAAACCAATCTTTTTGGTGAACGGATTCCAAAGACTCGAGTGACTGGGATAAGCATATACAGTATATACACATACATACTCTCCAGGTATTCTTTACACCCGAAATGAATATTCCAGGCTCAATATAAGTTAAAAGAATAGTTTGCCCCAAAATGAAAATTCTCTCATCATTTACTCCATCCCACATAAATCTGACTTTCTTTCATCTGCTGAACTCAAAAGAAGATTTTTAGAAGAATTTCTCAGCTGTTTTGGTCCATACAATGCAAGTGAATGGGTGCCAGAATTTCGAAGCTCTAAAAATCACACATGTCAGCATAAAAGCAATCCATACGACTCCAGTGGTTTAATCAGAGTCTTCAGAAGCGATATTATAGGTCTGGGTGAGAAGCAGTTCAATATTTAAGTCATTTTTTAAAATATTTTTACTATAAATTATCCTCCTTGATTCGTCAATCTCCACTTTAACTTTCACGTTCATATTCTTCTTTTTGTGTTTTTGGTGATTCACATTCTTCATGCATATCACCCCCTATTGGGCAGGGAGAAGAATTTCTAGCAAAAAAAGGACTTAAATATTGATGTTTCTTACCCACACCTATCATATCACTTCTGAAGTTATAGATTCAAACACTGGAATCATATGGATTTCTTTTATGATGCCTTTATGTGCTTTTTGGAGCATCAAAATTTTGACACCCATTCAATTGCATGGACCTACAGAGCTGAGGTGTTCTTCTAAAAATCATAATTTGTGTTCTGCAGAAAAAAGGAAGTCATACACATCTGGGACTGCATGAGGGTGATTAAATTATTATTATTATTATTATTATTATTATTATTATTTTTTATTTCTTTTTTTTTTTGGGGTGAACTATCCCTATAAGGTCACTTGACAGAATTTGTAGCATAATATTGAGTATTACCACAAAAATTTATTTTGACATCTGGGTTACCGTGAGGCACTTACAATGGAAGTGAATGGGGCCAATCCGTAAATGTTAAAATACTCACTGTTTCAAAAATATAGCCACAAGATGAAAACAATATTCATATTAACGTGATAAAGTTAAATCCAATTTTACAATTTCATTGCCATAACGACAACGCTGTAAACCCTAAAACGATGATTCATCAACATCTTAACAACTCAAATAATGCATGAGTTTTAACAGAAGAATTAATGTTTGTGCTTTTATAAAATTATAAGCTTTACATTTCTGCATTTAAACCCTTCAAAAATTGTCCCCATTCACCTCACTCCAACACTGATTTTTGCTGGGTTTTTTTAAAGGAGGGATGAGTCCACATATTATACAGTGTGTATCAGTGCATGAGTCGAAAATAATTAATTTGTGGAAATCAACATTATGTCAAAAATGCTGTCAATTGAACCCAGAATATTCCTTTAATTTAGACAATGATTAAAGAGGCCCGGTGATGATTAAAGTGTTCCTAACTAATGCAAATTACAAATACTACATTTACAGTGAATGACTATAATGAAACAGTAGGCTGAGACAGTGTCCATACTCCCTCCCCCCCAGTTCTGCTATTTTCCTCAATTAATTCCCTGACAGACGATATCCACCATGCACCCTACTTTCCACAAAACGTATCTCAGGTTAAACATGCAATCAAAGCACCAGTGTCGTGAGAGAAGGATAGACCTCACTTGGCAGCCTTACCCAGGATCCCTTCAGTCATAACAAATCTGCCCCATAGCCGCTGATGGACAGCTGGTTTACAGCCAATGTCAGGTATTAACAGATTTGATCTGTATTGGAAGAGGAGGGCTGGGAGCACCCCCGAAGTAGTGGGTGGCGGCCGGCAGGCGTCTCACGCCAGGGCCTCTGCCTGATTCATGGCCCAGGGAGGGTTTCTACTCTCACATCCACTGATTTAGAGCATGCTCTCACTTTCTCAGGGTCAAGAAGTTTTATTGACATGGTAAAAAAACTTTTCATTGGCAAAGCATCATCGTCAAATACACACAAACCACTCCTGCTATGTTCCTAATCTGTGTGTGTGTACAGTATTTAGCTATATGGTTTGGGGATAAAACTGTCCCCAAATGTGATGTAAATCTGACAAAATCTCCCATCAAGGAAATTCAGGGATGTCCTATATTGGAAAATCTGCCAATATATATATATATATTCTTTAATTCTAGAAATTGAAAAAGTTTTCCTTGAGGGGTAGGGTTGCCAACTCTTCACCTTGTGAATACGGAAAGCTTGAGCATTTTGAATGCTTCAGTACGGGACAGGGGTCCACCGCAAGCGTTTCGCCGTCTGGCTTAAGGTCGTGTGTTCTCTCGAGCATTTTGCCACATAAAACAGGACAATAGGGCAGAGAAGTGTAAAGCCATCCACACTGCATCCCATCCACAAGCCCACTTTGACCGACTCATAGTTAAACACCAAACACAAAAATCAAACACATGGGACGTCTTAATTTCTGCCAAAGTACGGGACATACCGGCTAATACGGAACAGCTGACAACCCTAGTTAGGTCAAGTTTAGTCTATAATGATATAAATTATTTTTGTGTGTTTGTTTGCTTTCTGTGTTTAGTGTTTAACTATGAGTATACATCGGTCAAAGTGAGCTTGTGGGTGGGATGCAGTGCGGATGGCTTTACACTTCTCTGCCCTGAATTTAACACACATAATCTGAGACTTGTGAGTGCCCTGTAGCACAAGCGGGAAGCTCTCATTAAAGAACCCGTGTGATGTTTTATGAACTATGAAATTTACTTAAGACCCGAGGGGGAAAAAAGAACTGCACTAGAGTAAATATTTATCGCGTTATGGGTTGATGTGAGCAAGCAGGTCAGGAGAGCAGGCTGCAGGAGGACTCCAAGGATAAGAGGGGGAGTGAAAGAGAAACCGAAACACCAGCAGTTCTCAAACTCCTCTGATTACAGCCTTACTCTCTTGACCTCGTGAAGGCAACAGTGTTGGCAGCTCACGCAAACTAATCTTCCATTGCTAAGTGAGTAATTGAATGTGAGAGCTTATGTATTTTTGTAATGAGCTGACAGCATATTTCCACTCTCTGCCCAAAAGGTTACCCTAATCAACATGGTCACGCTGTTTCTCTCAGAGTGACAGTGCCGCGCCAACAACATGACAAAACGCCCTGCCGTGCGGGCTGTGCAGATGTCGGCCGTGAGAGACCCATCTGTTCCCGTGCAGAGCGTGGACCCTTGGCACGGAATCAACGTCAGTCCACAGTATTTATCTCGCAAAATTAATAGTTTGTCTTAATTCCTGTCTGAGCATTGGAAGTCAAGAATGGAGGGTTGTTGCTTGAGACCCACGTACCGACAGAAAGAGTGCATATACTGTATTTCCCACTGAGCATTATTATTGCTATAGGGAAAACACACATGATATGAGGTGGATTCTGTCTTTTGCATCTGTAACTTTAGCTGACGGGTTTGTGGGAAATCAGCTCAGACCACGTCGAAGGGCTATCTGGTGCTCTCACTTTGGGCGGGTGTACAACCACAAATACTTCCCTTTTCATTGTCCACTGGAGGATATAAGAGCATATGGAAGATTATTTTCAGTGACATACGGAGGTGTTCCATTGAAAATGCCAAGACAATTTCATTCTTACTTTTGAGATTGCATTTTGAACCCCTCGAACTATTTTACCCATAACAAATTCCAAACATGTGACATGGAATAACTTATATTATCCGGTTTTAGGAAGGACATCTTAACTGCAGGGGCCGTGAAGTTCGCTTGTAGTAGATATTCATTACAGGGAACACACCAGCCTGATGAAATTTATTTGACTGTGGCAGCATTTTTGCACAGTGATATTATGTGGTCCCTTACAAGTACCTGTAGCACCGCAGTTCCGAGGTGAAATGTGTGGTGCTTGAAATGTGTTACATTTTCTCCCAAACAGATTAAGGTTAATGCTCAAAGGTTAATGCTCTGTTGAGTTTTAAATCAACAAAACTGACATCCCTACTGTAAAACTTGAACCTAAACCTAACCAATAGTGTCATAAAAAGCAAATCTGATAAGTAAAACAGATGAGGTTTTAAGGTTAATATATTTCAATCGAGTTTTAAATCAACAAAACTGACATCCCTACCATAAACCTTGAACCTAAACCTAACCAATAGTGTCATAAAAAGCAAATCTGATATGTAAAACAGATGAGGTTTTAAGGTTAACATACACTACCGGTCAAAAGTTTTGAAACACTCATTCTTTATTATATATATATATATATATATATATATATATATATATATATATATATATATATATTTACATTTAGAATAATAGTAAAGTCATCAAAACTATGGAATAACATAAATGGAACTATGGGAATTATGTTGTGACTAAACAAAATCCAAAATAAATCAAAACTGTGTTATATTTTAGTATCTTCAAAGTAGTCACCCTTTGCCTAGAATTTGCAGACATGTACTCTTGACATTTTCTCAACCAAATTCTTGAGGTATCACCCTGGGATGCTTTTTAAACAGTATTGAAGGAGTTCCCATCTATGTTGGGCACTTATTGGCAGCTTTTCTTTATTTGGTCCAAGTAATCAATTTCAAAAACTTTTTTTAATTTTTATTAAATTTTAGTTTTATGGTGGCACAATTATATTTTTGTCTACAAAACTCATTTCAAACATTTAAGCATACGCCTTCAGATCAAAAGATTTTTAAGATCATGAGAAACATTTCTGTCAAGTGTTTCAAAACTTTTGACTGGTAGTGTATGTCTACTGAGTTTTAAATCAACAAAACTGACATCCCTACCCTAAACCTTAACCGATAACCAAACCGAACCGAACCTAACCGTGGTTCAATCACACTTTCGACTCACCTGTCAACTTGTGTGCTCTTCTGGACTTATACCTCTGTCCTTTGCGTTAATTTGATCATTCATGAACAAGCTTGTAAATGTAGTTTATAATGCCATATAAACAGTAAAACTGCCTATATTCATGAACTACATAAACAGTCTTTTGATATCAATAGATAGCATTATGTGAGGAACAGGGTGAAAAGTAAGTGTTTGTAAGCTGGTAATCTGCCCTTTTACCACTGATTAGAGTGAAAGTGAATAAAAGTCCTTGTTGTTGTAGCACCTCAAGTGTTCATTTTACCAGAAAGCTGCAGCAATACATACAATGAGGTATGTAAAAATAATTTTGCAAAAATGTAGGTATAGTAACGTCATTCTATGAAACCAGGTCGGAACTAACCAAAAGGAAAAGCCTAGGTTACTAACTGTGTACACCACAAACCAGTGTTTGATTCTGAGAGGACAAAAGCAATCAAATGTATACTTTTGCTATTCCACAAAGCCTCCGAGAGAATTGACCTTGTGTCTCAAAGCACTTCCCTGGGACTCTTTCTGTCTATCTGCAGTGCACGAATCATCCACACATAACGATATGTAATGTAATCAAAGTCAGCGCTGTGTTTTATACAACTAATCAGCCTCAAACGATCTGCGAGTGAGAGAGATGGCCCGAGTGGTGTGGTACTCATCAGCTTCAATGTATTCGTTGTTTGGATTGCTGTGTTTGTATAAACCAGATTGGTTTGCACTTAACCCTGTAATATATGCAAAACAATCCTCTAGATAGTAGTCTTTTGCTTTGCCAGTTACCACTTTGGCAGCTGCAGTAAACTTGGCTGTGTAAGAAAAATAGCATGTAATAAATTATGACATGAACCAGCACACGTCACGCAGGCAGGCCGGCCTTCAGCGCTGATCAACGGTCAGGATATTAAAAATGGCAATGCACAGATGCAGGTCAAAGGGTCACGGTCTTTGGGAGACACAGAAGGACTGAGCTCTCATAAAAAGGTATTTAAATAAACAGAGAGGGGAGGTGTGGCAACAGTGCTTCAACACTGCTGATGTATTTTCATTATGAAAACTCACACATACAAATTACTGGGGAAAAAAGAAAGCACATTAGAAATGAGATACATCTTGAGCTTTGTGGCAAGAAACAAAAACAGTCAAATCTGCTGGCCAATAGTCTTAACTGATTTACTCTGATTTGTATCTTATATAGCTCCGATTTGTAGTCTCTAAGCTTATTTTCTGTTTTATATATTTTAGCAGTTATACTTGATATGCAAAGTAAACAACCTGTTTCTTCATTTATCAGCTGTTATGCTTCATTTCGGATGGGATATAACCCAGTCACATAGTCTAATATTAGATGGGATATTCACATTGGAACAAGTAGCTCTTTGGTTTTCATAGTCCACTGACACAGAGAAATGCTGGATTCCCTTGTGGTCCCCTGCTATTTTCTCTACCGAAATATAAGAAGGGGCCGGCCGACAGAATGCAAATTAATTCATAATCAAATCTGTCTGTTTTCCAGAGTGCAGGTACACCCTGAAGCAAACTCTGTCAGCAGGACTTCAGTACAGACTAAAGGTAATCCATGGTCTTTACCCAACCGACAGTTATTAACTTGCACTCGTTCTCCCTCTGAAGAATTGATGTAGCTGTGGGCGTACACACAGTCTTAAGACAGCATTCAATCACTTGTCATAGCCATTTGCTGAAAGATTTATTCTGTATATTGTGCCGTCTATGTCTGCCAATGAATTAATACGTCAAATACAGATAACAAGGCTTGACCACCAGGTGGCAGCAGTGAACAGTGAGTTAAAATGCATGTGCTACTGGAACTACAAACTGTTTGTCAGATCCACTGCATTAATGAGGTTCTCATGTCGTGTAAGAGATTGCTGCCACCAGTTATCGCTTGTTGAAACAGTATCGCTCCTATAACATTGTATTAAGCTAGGATCACAACATATGTTAAACCGCTTTGCTAAATAGTACTTGCAACTGAACTACTATGCCTAAGCGAAGCACTGCAAGAACCTCCAGTATTACTAATACTTGAAATGAACACATTGGATTTGAGATACACATTGCACACTACTATAATATTATGCAATGGGTTTGCTAGGCAACATTCCATTCTTTGGTCTTCATATATGTGGTGTTATCTGAGTATACCAATAAATGTCATGTTTACACAGAAGTAAATTGCCGGACTGGTTGTTCTCATTTGACATCACTGATGTGTGATGTATATGCGACTATTTTCCACAAAAAAAGGAGACAGATCAGGTTTTTTACACAAAATGGAAGAATACGCAGTTGTTGGTTTACTAGGTACAGACTAAGTGGACAATTATCTAAGCCTCCAGAATATTTATGCCACAGGAAGTTGAAACATCTGGTGGCATTTGTGGATTGCTGATTATCTTCAGAGTTGCCGTGGCAAAACCTCTGCGACTCTGGGCTGTTGTGTTGTGGTGTCCCATCCTTACAGGTGGCAGTTGTGTCTATGAAACAGTGTGGATCTAATTAAAGATCCTGTCATTTAAGTATAATGGGCTTCTCACTAATTAAGTACTGTTGTGGCTCATGGATGATGTGTAATCTGATGATGTGTTTGGGTCTTGCTTAGCACAGCTTTCAAACATAGTGTTGGAACACATTAAGCTCAGTCAAAAATGAGTACAACTGTTTAGAACAAATGTGTTCAGAATGTGTCTGTAGTGTTTTTAAAGCAAAAATCTGGGTTACATTAAGGCACAATGGATGTGAATGGGGCCAGTCCGTAAAATTTAGAGAGCCAAAAATAAAATGTCATCCATCATTTACTCACATTGATACCATCCCAAATGTGTATGACTTTCTTTCTTCTGCGGAACACATACAAAGATTTTCAGAGGAATATCTCAGTTCTGTACGTCCATACAATGCAAGTGAATGGGGAGAACTTCGAAGCTCCAAAAATCACATAAAGGCCACATAGAAGTAATCAAAGTAAAAGACTCCAGTGATTAAATCCGTATCTTCAGAAGCGATATAAGTGTGGGCAGGGCTCGAGTTTAGGGGGGATGTGAGGGGATGCCATCCCCCTTGTTGCAAGAAATACCAAAAAGCATCCCCACTGTAAATCCACCATCCCCCTTAACATCCTTTTTAGATAAATTGTGTCATGTATTACTTAGAACTAAACATGAATTTAAAATATTTAATTTTCTAAGTTTGATAAATAACAGACTGTAAATAAGGGTGATTAGCTGGTCAGAATTAGATTTCGACATGTGTGGGGTTGCCAGATTTTTAGAGGTGAAATCCCCCAATTATATCTAGACACAGGGGTGCCTGCAGCTGTACAGCCGTACGCACTGTGTGTACCATGAGCACTCCGACTGCCCTGAGAAATGTTTACTCTCAGAATATTTAATCAATCATGAAATGTGTCCCATATTTCTGTTGGCTGTTTAAAAGAACTAGCAATGCCCAATTTGCGAATGAATAATCCTTTTGAGTAGGTTCTTTTCAGCGAATTGGCCAAACAGGCTTGCAAAACGGTCTGAATCGATTCAGTACAATTCGGTCTGCTCTCTCACTGAATCATTTGGAGCAGGTTCTCACACAGTAAAACAGATTCTGGATATTTAAGAATACAGAGAACAAACAGCACTGAATAGAGTGGAAATATACCAACAATCAACTGAATCAAAAGTCTGTCTTTTTGAGAGGTAACTTTGAGAAACTTGAGCTAGTGCTGTGTCATGTGAACCAGTGGCTGTTCAAACTGAACATGTTTTTGCATCCGCTCGCACTGTTTTTCAATCATTTTCCATATAAACATTCGCTAGATGGATGTCTTTTGACAACTGATTCACGTTTCACTGTGTTTTTAGCATCTCTCATGGGAGCGCTGCATTTTTAGATGCTGTGTCAAGTTAATGCATCTTGAGACACTTGTGTTATGCTCTATTCGTTGTGGTGCGTTTTGCTTTTTTAGTGCAAAATGCATCTGTCTGAATTGTTACTGGAAGAAATGCTTTAGCCAATAGTTACATGAATGCTACTCATCCTCAAGAAAATAAAACAAATGCTTATCTCAAAGTCAACAGAATTTAAAGCTTTGGTGTTGTTTTTTTGCTTACAAAAAAAAAAAAAAAAATCTCCTGGGGGAGCATGCCCCTGGAACCCCCTAGATATAAGGTTTATTAGGTAGATTTCTGTGTGTACCCTGCAGGCGCCCCTGTCTAGACACTTGAACAGTTTGGAAATATTTTGCCAGGGTGATGCTTTAGTCACACAATCTGTCAAACTTGAGTGCATGAGCTCTCTCTCCACTGCAAAAAGATGCCGGTTTCTGAAAACACTGGCAAACTGGTATGTCTGAGTTTAGCAATGATTTGTTCTTCCTAGTGTTCACATGAAACTTACGCAGCTGAAGTTAATGCACTTTCAAAAATGGCCAAGAGAACAGTTTAAGAAAATATTTTCTTTCTTTAAAAAGAAGAAAACAGAAGGTAAGATATTGCTATGATGAATGTACAGTTACAACATGTACATGTTTTTAATTCAAACAATTTTCAGGGTTTCGCCCATAAAACAATTTTGTGTGTAGAACAACTTTTTTACACCACTGTTTAAGCATCCTTCATAGAAACAGCCCAAAACGTCCTTTACTAGTTTATTGGAGAAGAAAAAATGTGTGTCTGTGACAGTGGGCGAGCGATCTAGAAAAAAAAAAAAAACTTTTTCATGATCATAACGTGGATTCTTTTCATAAGATTCATCATAAATTCCAATAACAGAGGGTAACAGGTGCATATTATGGCCATGTGTCCTAAGGGTCAATGAAGTGATGCTCATTTTTGTCCAGATCTATTACATTAAAAATGCATAAAAGATACACTTCACACAAACTATTTACTTGAATTCACCTCTTCTATGATGAGCATATTTTAAATTTATGAGTTTAAAATCATATTGATATATATATTTTTTTTTTTCTGGGGCTTAAAGTAAAACATGTCATGTGGTGTCCAGAGACAGTAAAAAAAATAAATAAAAAAAAGTCAAAGTCTCATTAAAAGCTGAAATTCCTGAAAAAAGAAATGTTGGCATGACTAGTGCAGAATAATATTGTATTGTTATTTAAAGAAAAGCAGTGAAAAATTGTGTTCTAAAATACAATTCATATTTTTCATTCATATCAAAGTTATTGGGTGAAACCAACATGGTAGCCATTTTGTTTATGTTGACCATAAAAACCATAAAACAGAGCGGACACCTATAGACCCTCAAGACTGAGTGTGAAGTAAAAAAACAAAAAAAAACATCCGATATTCATTTTGACATTTCATTTTGTTCAAGTCATGTGATGGAACCCTGAGAAAACTTCTTTATATTCTTGACTCAAAAATGTATAGTATGTATTAAAATAATTAATGATTAAGTTGTTTATACTCTTATGTATTCAAGGTGCAAATAAGATATTACAATACTTTTAAATTGGTTACACCACATGACAATTGTAACCACCCCCCCCCCAAAAAAAGACATGTCAATATTTTACTATAAATCTCCACACCACATTCACATTTTTGAAGTAAAAGTGAAAATTTATGATAAAAAAAGGACTTAAATATTGATCTGTTTCTCACCCACACCTATCATATCACTTTTGAAGACATGGATTTAACCACTAGAGTCATATGGATTACTTTTATGATTTGGTCTGCCAACCATTCACTTGCATTGTATGGACCTACAGAGTTAAGATATTCTAAAAATCTGTGTGTTCTGGAGAAGAAAGAAAATCATACACATCTGGGATGTCATTAAGGTGAGTAAATTAGAGAATTTTCATTTTTGGGGGAACTATCCCTTTAAAATACTGTTTCAAAAGTATAGCCACATGTACACTTTGGGCAAGCTGGCTGAAGACAGGATAAGACAAAGATGTGTGAGAACCAAGTGCAGTTTTATTTACAATGCTGGTATCTAAACATGAATCCAAAACAAATATAAACAACTTGACTATAAATATTGACTAGGAATAGACTTGACCAGACATGGAAACAGTGTTACAACCAACAATACTTGACAAAGGACTACAGCAAACAGGAGGGCTTAAATACAAGGACATGGACAAGCACATGACAATGACAACCAGTAACAAGACTAAACTAATAACAAGATACCAAGACTATTAAGACATGAGCCAATGAAAAGACAAGACTGATAACAAGTTAACAAGACAATAAACCAATGAGAACAATACACATGAACGTGAGGGAAACAGGATATCACATGGAAGTGTACTAATTTGAAAATAAAAGACCTGAAAATGTGAACATGAATCTAAACATGAAATGAGAACACCCCCCAAAAAAACAAAATACTGGTTAATAAGACGTAACCAATATGCATGTTAACATGATTGTTGTGTGATAAAATCGCTTACTAACCATTTCTGTGTAGTTATATTCAATTTTACAACTTTGTTCCATGGCAATGAGAACAGTGTAAACCCTAAAACCCTGAAACGACCATAAAAACATTGATTTAATATAATTAATTTAATGATTTAGTGCTTTTATAAAATGATAAGCTTCACATTTCTGCCTTATAACCCTCCAAAAATTGCCCCCTCTCTGTAATCTCGATTTTTGCTTCTTTTTTTTTTTTTTTTTTGAGAAAAGAAGGGATGAGTCAAAAAATGTTTTTGTGGCAATCATCATTATGCTACAAATGCTGCCGACTGAGCTTGTATTGAATCTGGAATTTAATTTTATTGCTTGTATTTAATCTGGAATATTCCTTTAATAAATTGTGTTTAAAAAAATATAAATAAAAAAATTGATTAGACTTTTGACTCAAAACCATATAGAAGAATTGTCTCCTATAGTTACTGTGTTTTTGACTTAAAACCTTACAGACCTTGTGACAACTTCCCAGTGTGACAACTTGCACTGGTCTCCTCTATAGTTGTAATCTGTCTAGGTCCTGAAAAAATGTGTGTGCTGTCAGACAAAAAAACTTGTACTGAGCTATCAGTATAGATTATAGGTATGTGCTAATGGAATTCCATACGTCTAAACATAGCAATCAGCTTTTTTCCAAAAGCTTAAAAAGAAATAAATCAATTGAAACAAATGCCGGGTTAACAAATTACAGCACAGGTTCTGTGACTTCAATGGTAGGGGTTCTTTTTTGTCACACTAGGTGGCACTGTGGAGTTTTTTAAGCAACTGTATTCAGACCTGTTTCTCATAGTGCCCACTAAAGTCATCATTGTAGTGCTGTAGTGTCTTTATTCATAATTTCTATGCTACATTTGCCCTGAACTCATGTTCAGTATAATACAGTTTAAATATGCCTAAGGACAAAAGATATACAGGCAACCCAACAAGCTAACAAACAACTAGCATGTATTTTCCACCCCCATATTCAGAAATGTTTGCTTGACACAGCAATGCTCCATTCCTCCGATAGAAGCTTTCTTCACATTCCACTTTCATTCACTTTTAATTGGTGCTGTCTCTGGGTGGGATGGGGAAGCCATTCTTGTTTAGCCCTGTCACAAGCAGCAACACAGTGTGCTATGCTCATTTCCCACACAACACACTTTCAATTAGCGGCCTGCCTTTCATAGCATGGAGAGGAGGCAAAAGCACAAACAAGTAGCCAGCTAGCTAATGAGTAAGTGTGGAAATGCAATGACATGTGACAGAGATGCCAAGGAAACATCAGTCGCGTAAACACAGTGGGACATTTACAGTGGAGAAGTCCATGATCAACGTGCTGGGGAAAGCAGAATCAACGTTTTGTAAAGATATACCTTATTTATAGAAATAGATGCAAAGGGAAGAACTTGGGGTTCATGCTGATGGCAGAACATGACAATGTTAGCCAGGCATCTATTGTGACTTTTGGCCTTAACTCTATGTGAAACAGAAATGTGTGATTTCCACCCTACTTGATCAAATGGAATTTAAAGTTTCTTGAACACCTTACCCATCTGCGTTTAGTCACCCAAACTGACAGTCCCACCTGAACCTCGCACCATTTGTTGAGCCAGTGTTGCTGTGTTGGGCTGGATGGGATGCTTAAACAAACAGAGCAACGTTTTGATAAAGCCAAAGAGCTACAATGTCAATCTAAAAATGGCTTAAATAAAGTTGTCGCTGCATATTGAGCTGCTATAGAAGAAATTATTTTTACAGAACAAAATATATACAAGTCAAGTCAACCTTTATTTATAGAGCACATTTCAAAACAACAGAATTTGACACAAAGTGCTTTACAAATCAATCAAGTAAATATACAATGACAGAATTATATACATACAAAAAAGAAATAATAATAATAAATAAATAGATACAATTAAAAACTGCATCAAGTATTTACCTAATTTAACATATTAAAAAGTCCTATTCAAATGCTAAAGAATATAAATACGTTTTCAAAGAGGATTTAAAAATGGCTATTGAAGAAACTGACCTCAAATGGTAAGGGAGATTATTCCAGAGTTTAGGACCTACCAAAGAGAAGGCACGATCATCCTTAGATCTATAGGGACAACGAGGAACCCTCAAAAGAAGTTGATGAGAAGACCTGAGTGCTCTGGTGGGGGAGCAAGGGACAAGAAGATCACTGATGTATTTGGGCGAGAGACCAGATAGTGCCTTGTAAACATAAAGCAGAATTTTTAAATCTACCCTGAATTTTACGGGAAGCCAGTGTAGAGCCGCTAATACAGGGGTAATGTGATCCCTCTTTCTTGACACTGTCAAAAGTCTAGCTGCTGCATTTTGAACCAGTTGTAGGTAGGATTACGCAGTTTGAGGGAGGCCAATGTTCAATAAGTTACAATAGTCTAACCTTGATGAAATTAGTGAATGGATTTCCAGGTCTTTGCTGGAAAGAAAATTTTGACTTTAGTGATAGATCTCAGGTGGAAAGAGCTACCCTTGACAATGGCACTAATTTGCTTATTAAAAAGTAATTATGAATCTAAAATCACTCCAAGACTTCTTACATCTTGTGGACCTAACTGGACAGCCAGGAAAGAGGACATGGAGGGACCTAAAACCAGAACTTCAGTTTTGCTTTTGTTTAATTATAAAAAAAATGTTTGGCAGCCAATGTTTAATATCTTCGAAACAATTTAGGATGTTATCAAATGAACACTTCTTGTCTAAGCTCAATGGTAAGTAAAATTCGGAATCATCAGCATAACAGGGATAGGATATGCTGTACTTCTGGAAAATAGAGCTCAGGGGAAGCATATACAAGGAAAATAATAAGAGTCCTAAAATTGACCCTTGAGGGATGCCACATGATAATTTAGCCGATGTAGAAGAGAAATTCACTACATTTACAGAAAACATCCTATCTTTTATATAGGAGGCAAACCACTGGAGGGCCATACCCTGGATGCCAATCCTACACTCAAACGATTGAGAAGAATGTTATGGTTGATATTGTCGAACGTGGCACTAAGATCTAATAAGACTAAGACAACATGTAAGCCTGAATCCACAGAGAGAAAATATATTAGTAACCTTGAGCAATGCAGATTCAGCTAAGGAGCTGTTAACTGTCGCTATCACACTGGAACTAATAGTTGTAAAAATGTCTTTAAAAAGGCACAGAGATAGAATATCCAGCTTGTAACTGGAACACCTCATCTTGGAGACTACATCTGCTAACTGTTCTGACGAAACTGGTTTCTGCTCTTTGAAAGTTTGTTAAAGGCACCTTTAAGATGTCAAAAGAGACCTGAAGCTTGTCTCTTTTCCACTTGCGCTCCGCTTTCCTACATTCTTGTCTGAGAGCGCGGGTGACATCATTTAGTCAAGGCTGTGAAATGCCCTTAATTCTCCTTGGCTTGAGTGGAGCGACATTATCAAGAGTGAAAGTACAAGATTTATTGAAAGCTTCAACAAGTGATTCAGTATTGACTTTATCTGAGACATCATCAGAACAAAGTGATAAATAAAATTCTGAAAAAAATTGGCAGTAGATGAGAGAAGTGGTAGGGAGAGGACAAGTAAAGACAGATTCAAACATTATTGAATAATGGTCAGAGATGCCAACATCTAAGATCTCTAAGATAGATCTGATATACAATAATATAACACCAGATCTAATGTATGACCCATGTTGTGGGTAGAACCAGTGACATGTTGAACAAAATTTAAAGACTCAGTGAGGGAGAGAAATTCATTTACCAGCGGTTTCGATGGACAGCATACTTGGATATTAAAATTCCCAAGTATCAGGTGTCTATCACCACATGACACCAGTCCAGAGAGAAAGTCCGAAAATTGTTTCCTATTAAATCTGGGAGGTCTGTACACAAGTGCACATAAGGCAGGACCCAGGGTGTCAAACTTTAATAGTTGGACCTCAAAATCAGAATGCATGTCCGGGTAGCATTTTGCATTTAAAACAGTGGCAACGCCACCTCCTCACCCTGAAGTCCGTGGAGAATTTAAAAAGTCACAGCTGGGCAATATTAGATCCCCCAGGGCCATTTGTTCGCTAGGATTCAGCCAGGTCTCGGTAATGATTAAACAGTCCAATGATCGTGATATAAAAAAGTCGTTCAAAATAAAAGACTTGTTCGATATTGCTTGTGCATTTATGAGGGCCATCTTAATGCTGGCGACATCTGCATTTTTTGCTAGAGTAAAAGATGTGTGTTTTAGCCTGCTGAGATTATCGAAAATGACCCCCGCTTCAATTCCCTTGCACCAGTCGGAGGGCAACATCGTGAAGATCAAATGGCCGGTATGTGGTGGTTGTCAGAGGAGTCAACCGGGAATCTGCCGGGGTGTTGGCTTAACACTCGATGGACATATCATATCATATTCCAAGGGCATCACAATAGTTCTCCAGCTGACAGTCGGGATGAAGAATTCAGATGCCGTAATTCCAGGGATGAGTAATATAAAACCATATCAGAAGCAAAATAACAGCATGAGCCTGCAAACAGGCAGGGAGTTTGCCACTGAAACTGGCAAGGGCCAGCAGCAAAACTCCAGCAGGCCAGGATGGGCATCAGAAGCCAGAGCATCCTCAATGATCCACCAACACGACCCAAATTCAAGTTCCACGTGCTCCAGCCCCACTGGACATGGACGATGGCAGGGAATCACTTCAGCCTTAGAGTTTACCCAAACATTAAAATTCTGTGATTATTTACTCAACATTTTAAACAGGTGTTTATTTAATTTCTGGCACTTTTAGCACTGGTTATAAAGTTGTCACTATTTATTTATTTATTTATTTTGTCTCCTAACAATGTCCAACACTGTGTATGTACATTAACCACAAGACATATATTCCTTTTTTTTTTTATGAAAATTCCCACCACAGTGTCATATCCACCACATCTCAAATTCTGAATTGTGCTTACTAGAATTCTGTTGTGAATATGACACTGATATAAATTGTTTTTGGTTTTAAAAATTAAATGTCAGACTCCTTTTTCGTAATATGGCTAATTTCATATGTAGCCTGTGGGTAGCAAATAACCACACAGGACACAAAACTACTAGACCCACTTTATATTAGGTGGCCTTAACTACTATGTACTTAACCATTTGATACAATGTACTTATTATATACATACATGTTGTTGCATTTTAATTACATTTAAAGTACTTGCATTTCATCACATTTGTAGTTACACTGTTAACATTACCCAAAACCCTAACCCAGCCCTTACCCCAAAACATGGCTCTAACACCTAATCCTAACCCAAACCCTACCCTTACTCTTAAACCTACCCATACCTCAACCTCAGTAGCAGCAAATGTGGGAATTTTGCAGAACAACATGTAGTTACACAGTAAATACATAGTCTTGTATGTATTCAATGTTAGTACATAGTAGTTAAGGCCACCTTAATGCTTCAGCATAAAGTGTGACCAAACAATTTTTGGGGGGTTTTATCTGACGGCTGTTAAAAAAAAAAAAAAATTGTATTTTATATATATTTATATACAATTAATTAAAAGAACACAAAAACAGAAATACTGTAAGGGCTAATGTTCAAATCAAAGGAAAAACAGGGCATTAGCCTACTCATATGCTTCAGTACATCACATTAATTCATGCTTATATCATTCACAACATTTTATGCATTAAAATACTTGCTCAAACCACTCAAAGCATTTTATGAATTTAACACACTATTATTGTTTTTAACCAGGCTTTAAGGACATGTACAATGGTTTAAACAACAAAACTCCCACTATACATATTTTCACATATAACATGTATTACACTTATTTACTAAACTGGAAAACACTCTGGGCTATAAATCATTAAATAAGATATGATTATATTAAATTTATATACCAAGTTCTTGCATGTGCAGCAAATGTGGTCAAACTCCACACATGCAATCCATATGCATCCTTCAATTTTAACATATGACTCTTTTGAACCCATATTTAATGCAATTTATAAGCATTTTGTGTAAAATTTGATATTTACCCAAGTAATTCTCAAACGCTGCAAAAAAATAAATCAAAATCAAAATCAAAATCAAAACAGGAGCTCTCTTGCACAATGTATGCTCTTAGGCCTCTAACATGAGAGAGTAACAAAACTCCAGTGTTGCAAAAGTCTAGTCTTAAAGGGGCCACGTTCAATTTATGATAAGTTAAATTGCATGAAATTTCTCCACTTGGCTACACATAAACACAAATAAACACAATGAAATAATATTTTTTTTATTACAGCTTGATTGGAAATGACACCCAATAAAAATATTTTGCTCACAAGTGATATTACCCTGTTTGTTTGTTTTTGTTTGCTTGTTTATTTTTTCATCAAACATCACTTGTCTCATATTTTTTCACAAGCACGGTCTTCACTCACACTTTTGGCGACTTTGTTAGCAAGTACACTAACCTTTGAAAAATAAAAACCTTACTGGGGGAAATTTTTTTTGGTTTGGTGGAACATTGTAATAAAAAAAGATATCAATTTCGCACAATAAATATTGAAATGTTTTATGTTTTTGCCAATTTTTGCTTAGATTATCAAAATTTTAAACATGAAATAGTTTGCATTTTAATCATGGATTTTCATAGCTTAGTATTGAAAGTCTAGGTCTTGTCCAAGGCTAAAACTGTAAAATCTATACATAAAAGGCTTTAACAAAAGTACCGGAAATAAATAATTAAGGCATGGTAAAAAGTTTTAGTGTGACCTTAATGTAACCATAAACAAATAAATAAAAAAAAAATCTGTTAGTTTTAATGTAAAGGAATCCCTGGTACATGAAATTGCCAGTGATTCTGCACGGTTTATGATGAAGAAGACAATCAAGGACAATTAGTTTAGCCTTTTTCCTTCGGCTGCAAAGGGGTTTTGATACAAAAGCTGTCTTTATTTTTAGATAAAAAAACAAAAACAACTTTAGATGTTTTTTTATACATTTCTGAAAATGTATTGTGACATTCTGTCTGCATCTCTTCAGCTCTGATGAAAAAAACATAGTTAAGATGAGACCAGAAGCTTGGCTTAATGTGCAACTAATCATCAAGAAATCAGAAAATAAAAGAAGCGATTACTCAGTAAAGGGTCTTGCTTGGAGACATTTCATTATTTAATTATACACAGAGCCTCTCTCCTCTGGCTTGTGGGATTCCAGGCGCTTACAGGCATACAGATGTTCTTAGACAGATTCACATTACTGCTTTCCTTCTTTTTGAATTATAATTTGTTGGACAGAAGAGCAACGATACACCATTTAAAGCAAGGTTACACCAAACCCACAAAGGAAAAAACAAGAAAATTGGTGGACTTATTTCTGATGTTTCTGCATTAATTGCACCCGACTGAAGTGCATAAAGTAAATAGGGGATGATGCAATACTGTGAGTAAACAAGAAGACTTTTGTGACTTCAAAAGGGCTCTGATTATACCGGCTGTAGCAGTGGAACATCATCAGTTTGCTTGTGTTGTCGGAAGCCAAAAATTGTTCACGAAAGACAAAAAAGCATGAAAAAGAAAACAATCTGAGATGCCAAATTCAGACCAGCAACAGCTCTGCTAACAATCTAATTCAGACAGGCTCATCAGATAAAATGTTTGCTTATAACCTCTGCCAGAACCACGGGGAGAACTGAAAAAATGCACGTCAAAAATTAATTACAGAGAATGTAAGAACGTTGTGGGTGTTATGAGAGATTTGACTTGGCCTAGTTTAACAAAGGCTCTTCTTTGCTATAGAACGACATAGAAAACCAAATACCGCAAGTTTATGTGATGCTCCAGCCTTTACACAAGGAAAAAGAGATTCCTTCTGGGTTGATTCATATGGGTCTGAGGGTGGCTATAGATTCAGTTGCTTAAAAGAAGCAGACCATGCAATGACAGCATGCAGGCATTTGCTGCCATTGCTCCTTCAGTGGTTAGACTGTTTCAAGATGTGACTTTAATTGTAACTTTAATTCCATGAGTCTCTGTGCATCTTTGAAGCATATGGCACTGCACATGTGCTACAATGTACAGTATGTCTATAGGGTTGTGATATCTACAGACCCCAGAGCAGAGAATGTACAAACATATATCTGTTCACAAAGGGATTTTGGATTAGCTCTTCTTGGATGCAAGTGCTCCACTATGCTGGTAAAATGACTTGTAAACAAAAAGGCACATAAATGCATTATGCCTTCTGGGCCATCAGCTTTGAAAAGGAACAGATAATGTGTGTCCAAATTTACATTCTTTCAGAGCATATACTAATTTTGATGAAAAATTGACTTCTGACTGTTAAAAAAGTATATTCTGTAGTTAATCAGATGTGTAGTATAAATATATTAATGGACACACAACATCTGGGAACGTGGGTCTTGTACTTTGACTCTTATGTTCTTGGACCATTGACATAGTAACAACAACCACCAAAATAATTGTTGTTAATCAAATCGAATTTAACCACAAGGAAAACAATTTTTGGTACCTAAAGCATTTATGCTTGAAAAGTCTGCCCATTATTTATTTTATTTTTTTAATTCAATGTATTTAATCTGAATCGGATGGCTCTTCAGCTCACATGCCCTTAGGATAGTAAAATATCCACTGGTTGCACACTTCAGAACCTCAACAAATGCAGTAGATCTTGGTTTTGTTTGTGGAAGCATTGTGAATGATGCGATTTAATGAAAAAATATGGAAAAATCTAAAACTATTGATTTATTGTTGCTGATATTAAGTATAGAAGCAATATGTTAAAATGTTTAGCAGGTGGCGATATGCACGAAGAATGTGAATCATCAAAAACAAAAGAAGAAGAATGGGGAGGTGAAAGTGGACATTTCTTCATCTTTTTCTCACCCACACCTATCATATCGCTTCTGAAGATATGGATTTAACCACTGGAGTCGTATGGATTAATTTTATGCTACCTTTATGTGCTTTTTGCACCTTTAAATTTCTGGACACCATTCACTTGCATTTTATGAACCTACAGAGCTAAGATAAAGTCTTCTAAAAGTCTTCTTTTGACTTCTACAGAAAAAAAGAAAGTCATACACATCTAGGATGGCATGAAGGTGAGTAAATGATGAGAAAATGTTTATTTTTGGGTGAACTATCCCTTTTATAAACACTATGTATTCAAACATCCTACTGAATTGACATACTGCTTTTTGCATACTATAGGGAATTACACATATTTGGATGCAGGGATAAAGGTCTCATCTGTGCAATCATTTGCTTGTTCTTACTGCTGTTTGAATTTAATTAAGATGCAATAATGAAGACAGACTGTTCTGGAGTGTAAAATGTCCATTGCCTTATGACAATCAAACCCTTGTTTATGCAGATTTTTTATTCTAGATCCGTAGGGGCAAAGTCATCATAGGTTAAAAGATTGTTGTCCATGCACACAGTTCTGTTTATCAATTCAGAAGAAGTTTGGCACAACATATGCTCAGGGTATAGCTACCGAAGAAGAGAATTCATCATAGAAAGGGCACATTGCCTGTCTCCTCCCAACAGCTAGTCTGGGATTTAGATCAGAATATACTTGGCTGGTGAGAAACAATAGAATGTGCTTGACACTGGTCAGAGTTCAGACTTTAAGCGGATTCAAGTGCTGAGCACTGCATGAATGCAAACACAATGCATGCCAAATGGCTGATATCTTCCAATGGAGTCTAGCAAAATTGTTGCTTTATTTGTGCATGGGTTTCCGGGGCAGAACTTCCTCCACTCTAATGAGAATTTGCTAAATGAATGCTCATTAATCTCTCCTCCAACAACAATGCATTTTTTTTTTTTTTTTCTGCCTCCTTCTGACTGGAGTTAACTCAAAATTTAAGTTGGCAGATTTTGTCCAACTTCCTGCCATGCTCCTGATCTATTGTTATTAATTGTTTATTCAGGATTCATGCCACTATACGATAAGTCTCAAATGCCTCCCAGACTCATCCCAGAACATGACACTTTAGCTAAAAGTAAACAGGACTCAGACAAATCCACTTTCGAAACATGGCAGACTGGTGAAATGTATTTATATCCACACACACACACACACACACGCACACACACACACACACACACACACACACACACACACACACACACACACACACACACACACACAAAATGTTTACTTTTTACTTTTCCAACAGAGCAACGATTGTTATTCAAATCATCTACGTCTTGTGAATATCACTGATTCTGGAATAATGGGGGTAAACAGGCTTCTTAAGTGCAAAGATAGTTTAAAAAAAGTGTATGTACTAAGGAATTATTTTGGATTTAACAGTTTGTTTTAGAGGTATTTACTTACGCTGTGGTGCAACCACCTGATTCTTCCACGAAAATTTATTTTTCATCAGCTATCACTCAAAATGTGTCAAAGCCATCATATATAAAAAATGTGTACTGTCAAATATTTTATAAATATTGACAAATCTAGCATTTAACTTTGATCAAGGATTAATTGAGAATGCAAGATGGTTTCAAACTGATTTTCAACTGTCTGATCTATTGAATGTGACGGTGTTCACAAAACCAAAGGACCCACTTTATATTAGGTGGCCTTAACTACTAAGTACTTAACCATTTGATACAATGTACTTATTATGTGCATACATGTTGTTGCACTGGAATTACATTTAACCTTTCAAAGCCTGAGCCCAAAATTCCATTCTGTGCCAGAATATGATATTCATATCCATATTCATATTACATTCATATTCATATAACATCACACACCTGAACTGTATAGATCATATTGCAGAGAAGAACTAGGGCTTTCAAATGATATAAATATATGTATGATTATTTAAGGCTAATCATCCTTTATCAATAAGATTTCACACAGCAATTTTTACAAAAATCTTCTCCAGCCACCATACTTCATTAGACAACTGCATTTTCAACCATTTTAATTACAAGCTAGAGGGAAACTTAGAGTGTATGACATATACATAATTTTGTGGGCAATGTAGAATAGCAGAAAGATTAGAAATATCATCTATTGTTTAAAAGTTATGACCATTCAAGTGATTAGTGGGAAAACGGAATAAAACAAACATTTAGAATGTTAAGATACCTTTCACATGACCACTCCTCAAATACTCCTTTTGAGCACCTGTAATAATAAACTGAGATTGCATCTGAAATTGAAGGACACAAACACTGAAATATACATTTTATGTGTTCAATAAAACACACACTTTATTTAATTTGAACATTAGAATTACACACAAATTACACAGCAAAACATACAAAATCAAACTTTAAAACTATCTACGTTAATACATTTTTAATAAAGAGTGCAGGAACAGAATATATATAAATTCATAAATACTCAAAAACTGCAATACCTGTGGAGAGAAGAGAGGGATAAAAGAGGGGAGGGGGAGGACAACAACACCAGTAAACGCAGCCCAACCTAGGCCTCTTCACGAAACTGGTCACACTCAGCTGAGTGCCAAGACTGAAAACAGTTCCTATCGCGAACCAAGCAAAGTCTTTTGCCATTACATTCCGGAGTGCAACAGCCTACTTTAATTTTATTTTCAGTCCTACTTTTCCGATAGCATAGCCAGCATCTCTTAGAGGACTCTTCAAATTTAGGGACATGGGCTGTGTGGAGTGATGACGAAGGAGGGACTACAGGCTTTATGCAAAGGGAAACTTGCGTGAATATCGATACCTCCCAGCTGATGAGCCAGGTTTTCTCTGAAATCTATCTGGGTTAAGTTCACAGGTCTACACTCATCCCCTGGTGCCGCATGAATTTGTTGCCATTCCTTAAACAATATGAAACTATTGACGATGGCAATGTCTATGAAGTGGAAAAAAAGAGTCTTCCACCACTTCAGAGTTTTTTGTAGGACGTCGTAAGATTTTATCATTTGGTCTGACCTTATAAACACCACCCATGTTTTTGTTATAATCGCTGATGCCAGTGGGCTGGAGGGCTACTTCTTTTGTCCAGTCGCCATCATTTTTTACAAACCTAGTTATTTCGTTTGAGCATTGTGGAAATTGGAGAGGCATGTAACTGCACGCGTGTCCTTCCACTGAATTACAAGTATATTCCCCTCAATCCTACACCACCTAATATCCCCACGAGCTGTCTTGCGTTCCCATCTTTTGATGTCTTTAAATTCTACAGGAAACAGTTTACGATCCACCCTGCATGTCCCACAAGCATTAGTTCCCATTTCTAACAACTTAACCATAAGAGCTGGGGACGTGTAAAAGTTGTCAAACCAAACATTGTGGCCCTGGTCTTTGAATGGATACAGTAATGATTCAACTACTTTGGTGGCCAAGTCAGTGACACGCCCATTAAGACTACCTGTCTAAACATTAAAGCGAGTGTATACCCCGAGTCTGATGTTGCAATTACCCATAATTTAAAACCCCACCGAGTATGCTTGCCCTTCATGTATTTTTTAAATCCTGACTGAGCTTTAGACTTGATCATACGTTCATCTATTGCGAGATTTTGGTTAGGCTGAAAGAGCTGCTGGCATTTTTATTTGAGGTGGTCTGTAAGATAACGCTACTTCCTAAGGTGATCCTGATTATCCTCTGTGGTAGGGTCTACAACGTGGAGCTGCTAAAAGAGCCTTGTAGTGGTCATGCGACATAAATCCCCTTGCCCACGAGCCTGAAGTGACTTGGTTCCCCAATGACGATGGGAATCAGGGAGAATTGAAAACCCCATGTAAATGAGCAACCCAAGAAATTTTTACAATTCATTGGGGGTCACCTCCATCCAAGCTCCTTGGTAGCTGGAATAGGATGGACAGTTTAGGACGATCTCCCACTCCTGATGGTTTGTAAAGCTGCATATCTCAGCAACTACAAACTGAGTAAAAAAACAGCATGAAAAAGTCAATTTCTCGCAACATCATATTGGAGGTTGACCGCACAGCCTGATGCACGCTACCTAAGTCAATACCGAATGGAAATCTAGGCTTAAATGGGAGAGGTTTTGGTGCCTGTGAATCGATGTCAGAGTACAAGGGATAAGAAACAGAGTCAGGGAAGCATTTACGCTTTCTTGCTGACTTTGGACCTGTGCGAGAATGGCTAGCCATACCCAAAATAATAAAAGTAACAGTTTTAGTGTTACTGTGAGTATCAGTCATATGAGAAACAGAAACAAACAATACATACACATTCATACATACCCAGTTGATGGTCTTGACTGGGGATCAGGTTCCATCTCATCCTCCATCTCCTCATGGTCCGGGTCTTCCTGCAGCAGTTCCTGGTCCAGAAGATCTTCCACCTGTGTGCTCATGCCCTCATGAGCCTGTTCCTCCTCTGCTATGAACCTAAGCTCATCAGCAGTCATCTGCCTCCTCCTCTTGAGGGTGCTGAGCAAGGAGCCATAGTCTCTATCCATCTCTACAACAGAAAAAAAGTACAACAATTGGTAGCCAGCAGTGTGTTCTTCACAAATCCATACACTGAATAGTCACCAAAGGCTTGCAAACTAAGCAGAATGTCCAACTGCAGACAGCCCTCTCACACCTTCCTTGTGAACAGGAAGCTACACATAATCTAAAATCATGTCTGTGTGATGGATGGGTAAGGCTATCTGCTAAATTATAGAAAGATATCTACCATTTTTTTTTTATTACATGGGAAAATCAACAAGCAAGATAACTTATCTAACTAGCAGGCCAGTTTCCAGGCAGGTCTGAACAGCATAAATAAAAAAAAAGGTCTGAACAACATCTGCTCTCTGCCTCACATTACTTCAGGCAGATTTTTCACAAGTGACAAAATTGGCAAAAAAGGTTATTGATATTTAGTTAAAAATGTACATAGTATTGCTAGCTAATGTTTATTTAGCAAGTTTCTCAGAAACTGCCAAAAAAAGGTTGATATATAAAAAGAGGCTCGCCGATGATGGTCTCATCAATTTTTCCAGAAAAAAAACTAGCTAGCGCTACTCCTACAAATAAATGCTTTGTAACTAAAAAGATTTGACTATCTTCCACAAGTGACAAAATTGGCCAAAAAAGTTATAGATATTTAGCTAAAAATGTACATAGTATTGCTAGATAATGTTTATTTAGCAAGTTTCACGGAAATTTGCTTAAAAATAGAGGCTAGCTGCCTGTCCGATGAACGCCGACGGTCATGTCATTTTTTCCAGAAATAACTAACATTACTCCTACAAATAAATGCTTCGTAACTAAAACGTTTTGACTTTCAATAGACAATATTGACAACACATGTTAAATAACTTGTCTTACCTCGAAAGATGGCCTCAGTTTTCAATTTGAAGCAGTAAGTCCAACACTGGAGGTAATCTCCCAGCGTATCCTCTCTGGCTCTGCTCAGGCAAATGGAGGATGATGCTGATGAGGATACATTTATTATTCATGCCCAGTAACCCCTTAACCAATTATATGTGCTTTTAGCTTATATTGTCATAAATATCTGGCAGTTTTCAGAACCATGGGAATAATTGTTCCCAAATTTGAACGCTCTGGCTGGTAAATTACATTTGTTGTTACACTGTTAACGTTACCCCTAACCCAACCCTTACCCCAAAACCTAACTCTAACCCCTAATCCTAACCCTACCCTTACTCCTAAACCTACCCATACCTCAACTTCAGTAGCAGCAAATGTGGGAATTTTGCAGAACAACATGTATTTACACAGTAAATACATAGTCTTGTGTGTATTTGATGTTAGTACATAGTAGTTAAGGCCACCTAATATAAAGTGTAACCAAACCAATTTTTGCATTTCAGTTTAATAAATACAGTTGTCAGGTTTATCTGTCATCATTAGCTACTAACAAGCACTACTGAAAATGAGAAACAGTATCTACAAATATAGGTGCAATGTGGAAAGAGGAGCTTCAGGATGATGGTTGACTTTAATATAACCTGATTTTACAAATGTGTATAAATGTGTGTTATAAACATTAAATATTATTGCTGACAAATGTAATTGCTGAATGCAATTATTGCTTATTAAAGTGGATATGTTGCTATTAAAGGTAATGTTTGTCCAATGTCTCAGTCACATAAAAAAATATCAAACTGACATAAAAAATGTTAAAAATGAAGAGAAATTGGTAGGAAAGGAACTCTTTGTCATGTTTGGTGTACTTGTGGTTTATGTGAGTTTCAGTTAAAGATGGGCTAAAATTCTCAAGTTTTAAAAGTGACTATAAATGTTAGATAACTATTTGTATGTGGTCAACACATACATGTAAGAAATCAAAGAAATT
The DNA here is from genome assembly GCF_019703515.2 of Myxocyprinus asiaticus. Classification (NCBI taxonomy): domain Eukaryota; kingdom Metazoa; phylum Chordata; class Actinopteri; order Cypriniformes; family Catostomidae; genus Myxocyprinus; species Myxocyprinus asiaticus. Next base: position 12,718,089 of record NC_059363.1, on the reverse strand, counting down.
GAGGACTGGTTACTTTGAAACTACTATATACCATATGTGGCAATGGTCAGCTATTAAACTGTGGAGTCCTTTGACTTCCTATTTATCTTTCTTTTTTGTTATCCTTCTTTCTCTCTTTCTGTTCCTTAATATCATTAAGTTTTGCAGGGTCTCTCTGTTGTGTACTTGCTAGTCCAAATATTTCAGCTGCACACCTCTCTGATGACACAGGTAGAAAAAAGATTAGTTCCCATTTACTAAGTCCCTCCAATCTGACTTTGATGAATGACCAGTACTTACCCAATCCTTATTGGTTCAAATTGAATATAATCAAGATGAATGTTTCTTGCTGGTCCAATTATGTTCATGGCTCCTTTGCTGGTTAAGATTTCCTTGCTTTACCAAGAGAAAAGATCAATAAGTTATTTATTGTTTTCATCCCCCTTTTCAGAGGATGCAGGGATTTACAGTATAGACACCCCCTCAAAAAATATCCCTTATTCAGGCCTCTGATCAAATCACGCCTCTGCATAAAGATTCACGATTCCACTTTGTTAGGTACTGCTAAAAACATAATGGCCTGGGAAAAACCCAATTTGAAATTGGATAATTAAGCTCAAAATCACACATTAGACTGTACAGTCCTGTAAACATCTATAGTAATATTGCTCAACTCTACAATTTACAGCCTATTTATTCTCTATAGCAGGATCATTGATAGGACTAAACTTAAAGAGAAAAAACAAAACAAAGGCTTATTTAATTTTGCACTATCATGTACTAAATCTGAGTATGTTGGAGCACTAATCTTATTCAAGGCATATAATCTGAATAGCAGGTAAAATCAGGCCTGATTTTTATTTTATTTTATTTATTTGTATTTTTAACAAATGGTAATGGAAAGGAGGTACTTAACATTCTGAAAATGTTGATTGTCAACCTTCAGAGATAACTAAAAATTTCATGAGTTTGTCTATTTTATTTTTAAGGGTCTATTTTCATTTTATTTAAGGGTGTATGGGAGTTTTGCAACCCTGATACTAAAATGTGAGTCTTAATACAGTCCTTTTCTAGCAATAAACATTAAATAAACATGAAAATGAACCAAATAAACAAAATGTAGGGTGTAACGGGGCTAAAGGCACACCTAAAGGAAAATTCTTTTTTTTTTTTTGTTTTTTTTTTTTCTGGTCACAAAGTGTAACAAGAAAAACATTTCTTTTTATTGAATATTGATGTAACAACATAATTTGTGTGAAAAGAAATAACAAAAGAAGGCTGTGTTGAATTAAATTATTATTATTATTATTATTATTATTAATTTTAAAAAGTGGCTCACTTACGTTAAAAGACCCCCACAGTGGGGGTTATATAATACTGATAAATTATATATAGTTATAGTTATAGTTATAGGGCACAATTTGTTAACTTATGCAAATAATTTTGGGACGGCAAGATGCTTTTTTGAGTAACAAGTTAAGATAATGCTTGTTCAAAATAACCACTTCAAAAAAGGGTGCAATATTTCTTGTTCATTACAATCACATTTGACATTTAATTGCATTTGAAGTATTCTATAAACAAATGAATCTCCATTGTGATTAGTGCAGTTAATGTGAGTGCACTTTGAAAATGTTTCATAACAAATCTATTCCCCCTACTCAAGTAAAACAATGTGTTTTATGGGGGCCTTTAGCACGTGCAACAGGTGGGCTTTTTACCCCAATTACTATCCTTTCACTTATTGGACAGTTATTGACATTTTTCATTTTTATTTTATTTTTTTTTATATGCACTGGTGGCCAAAAGTTTGGAATAATGTACAGATTTTGCTCTTATGGAAAGAAATTGGTACTTTTATTCATCAAAGTGGCATTCAATTGATCACAATGTATAGTCAGGTCATTAATAACGTGAAAAATTACTATTACAATTTGAATAAAAAAATTGTAAACTACAAAGAATTCTCATCAAAAAATCCTTCACGTGCAGCAATGACAGCTTTGCAGATCCTTGGCATTCTAGCTGTCAGTTTGTCCAGTTACTCAGATACCAAGATTCCTGTAGCACTTGCCATAGATGTGGCTGTCTTGTTGGGCACTTCTCATGCACCTTACAGTCTAGCTGATTCCACAAAAGCTCAATAAGTTTAAATTTCCTTCAGAAAGAGCAAAATCTATACATTATTCCAAACTTTTGGCCACCAGTGTAAATACCTTGAACAAAATTGAATATGACAAATAAGTATTTTATCTCAAAATAATGTTATAATTTCTAGGATATTTATAAGCTGTTTGCAATAATGTAAAAATTATGTAAATAAATAAAGTTACCTCAAAATCAAACTTTAGACATTACATGCAATGATCTCATGGTCATGGAACAGGAAAATTGTGCAGTGCATAGTGACAAACAGGTTTTTGGAAAGTCCTGTGGTAGTTTTCTGATGCTACTTAGTGTTTTGGGAGAAAATAAAATCAAAGGTGCCTTTTACCCCGGGGGCCTTTTGCCCCATTGTACTTAACCAAATAAACAGACAAATAAATAAATAAATACATCAGAATTGGTAACAGAGAAGCATGTTACAGAATAGCAAATTTAGCCTAAATGATGTTGCTAATTTGAGACTAAATAATGGTTTGTAGTTAATGATGAACATTTCCAATAAATTAAAGAAAAAAAATTTGTTTGATAATTTCTTACCATAACTTGAGTAATAGGGTGTGATAGCACTGAGTTCGTGGGCAATGGTGGTCAGGAGACAGCGAACAGTCAATGTGAGTATTTTTATTACTCTTTCAGCGTCACACAAAACTTAAACAAAAAGGGCTCTTGGTGGCCAAAATACACACAAACGAGTCGTTGGGGCTTCACACTGTAAAGGCACATGAGCCAACATTCTCTGTAGTCTCTCTCTCTCCCGCTCTGGCGTGCCTTATCAAGTCTCCCTCCGCCATCACTACAATGAGAGACATGTGTTAGAGTAATCACAACCCAGGTGATGAGACTTTCTCTCTCTCCCGCAGACAGACACATGACCACGCCCCCCCATGACACATACCCCCACCGCCGACTCAGGCCGGAGCAACATCTGGCCTGCTTACTCCCCCCATTTCTGGAGAGAAAGTCAGCCACAACCATCTGCGCCCCCGGTCTGTGGATTACCTCGAACATAAAGGGCTGAAGAGCCAGATACCAACAGGTGATCTGTGCATTAGTATCCTTCATGCAGTGGAGCCATTGCAGAGGAGCGTGATCGGAACATAGGGTGAAGGCCTGCCCCAGCATGTAGTAGCGGAGGGTAAGAACAGCCCACTTAATTGCAAGACACTCCTTCTCAATGGTACTGTAATTTGTCTCCCTGAAAGTGTGCTTGCAACTAATAAACAGTACCGGCCTTTCCTCCCCTCCCACCTCCTGCAAGATCACCGCCCCCAGCCCCCTGTCAGATGCATCTGTCTGCAAAATAAAGGGGAGAGAGAAGTCAGGAGCATGTAAAAGCAGCCCCCCACAAAGTGTGGACTTTACCTTAAAGAAAGCCTGTCGGCATTACTCTGTCCACTGGACCGGATCGGGGGCCCCCTTTTTAGTAAGGTCAGTCAGTGGGCTGGTGACATCAGAATAACTGGGCACAAACCTCCGTTGTAGCCGGCCAGCCCCAAAAACTGCCTTACCTCCTTTTTGGTCTTGGGCATCAGGAAGGCCATGATTGCTGCGGTTTTGTTAACTTGTGGACACACCTGCCCATGACCCAAGTGGAACCCCAGATACCTAATTCCACCCGCCCAATAGTGCACTTCTTCGGGTTTTCCATGAGTTTCGCCTGTCGGAGCGCTCTCAGGACAGCCCTCAGATTTTGCATATGCTGCTGCCAGTCATTACTATAAATGATAATATCGTCTAGATATGCTGTGGCATATGCCGTATGCGGTCAGAGGATCTTGTCCATGAGATGCTGAAATGTGGCCGGGGCCCCGAACAAACCGAATGGAAGCATCACGAATTGGTGTAATCCGAACGGTGTGGAAAAAGCAGTTTTTTCTTGGAAAATTTGAGTTAAAGGGATATGTCAATAAACCTATGTTAAGTCCAGTGTTGAGTAAAACATCAAATTTGGACACAGCGTTCACATTCCAGTAGTCAACACGGAACCGGGCCGAGCTGTCGCTCTTCGGTACCAGAACTACCGGGCTGGCCCCATCGCTGTGCGACTCTTGTATTACGGCCATCTCAAGCATTACCTCTAATTCTTCCTGAACAACCTTTTTCTTGTGTTCAGGAAGACGATAGGGGTGGCTACGAACCACCACCCCTGGGGTGGTCTCAATATGGTGCTCTACAAGGTTCGTGCGACCGGGAAGGTGTGAAATTCGCATGTCTGCGAATTCCGCTTGCAACCGGGCAATGTCTGAATGCTGTGACGGTGAGAGGTGGTCTCCACAATGGACCGGATTGAATGAATTTGGTTTGGGAGTCACCTCTGGCCCGAGCTCCGCCCTCTCTGGAACTACTGTCGCCAAGGCTACAGGCACCACCTCCCTCCATGGTTTGTGAAGGTTGAGGTAGTAGATTTGACGTGCCCCTCCCCTATCCGTTCACCTAACCTCGTAATCGAGATCTCCAACTCGTTGTGTGACCTCAAAGTGTCCTTGCCACTTGGTGAGTAATTTGGAGCTCGAAGTGGGCAGCAAATTCTCCTGTGTTACCAGCCCCAAAGTGTGGAGTTTTGCTCTAAGGTCAAGAACATATTGAATTTGGTTCTTACTATTTGAAGGTCCTTCCTCCCAAGCTTCCCGAGCACACCACGCGGCCAACACCCATACAGTAGCTCAAATAGGAAAACCCAGTGGAGGCTTGTGGGACCTCTCGTACTGCAAACAACAGGGGTTCGAGCCTCTTATACCAATTTTTTGCGTCTTCATGTACAAACTTACGAATCATGTTTTTCAAGGTCTTATTAAATAGTTCAACCAACCCATCGGTTTGCAGGTGATAAACGCTGGTGCGAATCATTTTAATGCCTAATAATTCGTATAGTTCATGTAGTGTACATGACATCTACATGACATGAATGTTGTGCCTTGGTCAGTGAGGATTTCCTTTGGAATCCCCACTCGGAAGATAATTTTGAGTGCCTCTGCAACACTACGTGTTGAGATGTTGCATAGAGGCACTGCTTCCGGATATCACATTGCGTAGTCCACTAGAAGTAATACAAAGCGATGGCCGCATGCATTCTGCTCTAATGGCTTGACGAGGTCCATCCAATTCTCTCGAAGGGGACCTCGATCAATGGCAGAGGGCGCTTTTGGGGTGGCCGGTGGATTCACCAACTGACATTCCCGGAGGTCGCACACCATTTGCATCACTGTGAATGCCCGGCCAAAAGAAACGGTCCATTATACAGTTCAAAGACTTTTCATGACCTAAGTGGCCAGCCATTGGGTTATAGTGAGCTGCCTGGAAGAGTGTTTCCCAGAGGCTCTTTGGTACTAATAGCTGCGATGTATTTTCTTTGGTCTGAGTGTCCTGCGTCACTCGATACAACCGCTCTTTAATAATGGAAAAGTACGGATATGTGAGCACGACATTAGGCTGGAGCTGTTGACCATCAATTACTTCACCTGGTCAAAGGCATGCTTGAGGGACTCATCATTCGACTGCTCCAGAGGGAAATTTCCCCTCATGAAAGTCCCTGAGTATGGGAATTCCCTCGTCCGTTTCATCATCAGCCATCGCGTCGCACGTCACACACCATGACACCAATTTACAGGACCCATCCACACACATTACCCTCAATAAATGTTTTAACTCAGGCCAATTGGTTTCCAAAATTGTGGATGGGTGAGGCGAGAATAAACTGTGGCCTCGTCTCTATGCCTTTTTCCCCTGAATCGTATCTCACTGGTAACCACCGGATACTTGTGAATGTCATCATGCACACACCTCATCCTCACCCATTTATTCTTACCCAATTACCCAAACCTCTATCCATGTTAGTGGATAGAGGTTTGAGAACAACCCGAATCCACCAAAGCTTGATGTGTATCCCCTTTTACTCTTACCGGTATCCGATATGTCCCTGCCCGATAGGGGGCGGCCTGTGGAGCATCAGGGATCCGGATCAGTGTCCCCACCTCCATCACCGGACATTGATCCTGGCAGTGCCCGGCTTCCCCACAGCTCCGACAGACCGGCCCAGGCTTTCCTACCACATTCATGGGGACAGTCTCGCCAACCTGGGGAGAAGAGCAGAGGGAGAGGGGGAGTAGAAGGGATGGACAAGGGGAGGGGTTTGGGCGGAGCTCCTCCCCTCTTCCGGGGAGCTGGAAAGGGCGGAACTGGGGGGGGGGATGAGACACAGGGGGGAGAGACAGAGGCGAGAGAGAAGAAGAGAAAAACACTGCTTCGCTTCCTCATGGAAACAGCACCATGTAGTCCTCTGCCAGCTGGATGGCCTCTTCCAGTGACGCCGGGTGGTGGCACCGAACACACTCTGCCATTCCTCAGGGAAGCTGGGAGACAAACTGCTCCAGTACCACCAGATCTACGATGTCCACGGCGCCACGGGTTCCCTCAGCCAGCAACCATTTCCGGCAGGCATCCCGGAGCTGTTGGGCAAAGGCAATGGGCAGCTGTGCCTCCCGAAGCTCAGCTATCTGAAATGCTGGCTACTCTGCTCGGGGCTATGGCCAACCTGTTGCTGGATGACTTTCTTCAAGTGCTGGTAGTCCAGGAGGCTGGCAGTGGGGAGTTGCTGTGCTGCTAGCTGCGCCTCCCCAGGGAGTAAGGGCACTAAGCTGGCCGCCCACTGGTCAGGAGGCCACCTCCATACCTCAGCGGTTTTCTTGAACAGGTCGAGAAAGACCTCCGGGTCATCATTTGGCCCCATCTTCATTAGAGTCACGGGTGGGGTGGGCTCTGGGGGGTCTGACGATCAGACTCCGGAACACCTGCCGGTCCTCCGCTTGTGCCTAGAGCAGGGATTGGAACCATTGTTCTAGCTCCAGGCATAACTCATTGAGGGTTTGTTGTTGGTTTTGCTGGATGCTGGCGAGGGACTTGAAAACTTCACCCAGCGGTGAAGACTCCATAATGGCATTCTCCTCCAAAGCTGGATTTTCAGCACCACTGTGATAGTTCTGAGTTCGTGGGCAATGGAGGAGTCAGGAGACAGCGAAGAGTCAATGTGAGTATCTTTATTACTCTTTCAGCATCACACAAAACTTAAACAAAAAGGGCTCTTGGTGGCCAAAATACACACAGACGAGTCATTGGGGCTTCACTCTGTAAAGGCACATGTAGCCAAATTTCTCTGTAGTCTTTCTCTCTCCCATTCTGGCGTGCCTTATCAAGTCTCCCTCCGCCATCACAATGAGAGACAGGTGTTAGTGTAATCACAACCCAGGTGATGAGCCTTACCGCTCTCCCTCTCCCACAGACAGACACATGACCACGCCCCCCCATGCCACACAGGGATGAAGCTTGAGCTTGATGAATACAGTCAACTAAATTTAGAAAATGAAATGAGATTTATTGTCTTCCCACCATTCTGTAGAAAGGGTCCAAACAATGTACTTTCTGGAGAACACAATTTTAATTTAAATTGCATTTAAATTGTGAAAAATGAAGGTCACTGGGGAAGGTCAACTGTGACCAAAACATTTGCCATTCTCCAGTAAAGCACACATACTGTGTCTCGCATACAGTGGTTTTTATTCCTTTTCTTTTTCTCTCTCACAATAATAATGTGCAGGCTTTCGGTATATTTTATCTATGTGGACTTTTGTGGCCTACAGCCTTATAAATCTTGGTTTGGACTTCTAAACAGGTGCAGTGAGCCCTTTGCAGCTTTTAATTAAATGTGGGGAAATCATGCAGTAACAGGATTGTTTGCAAAATAATTATAATTATTTTATAAAATAATTACAATTAATTAAAATTATAGTTAAAAATGACTAAATTTCAGTTTAGTAGATTAAGTAAAAATTATGACATTGTGAAATGATTTTAATTGTTGGATACAGCCCTACAAGCAATCCGTCAATTCAGTGTTATATTTGGTGGCCCAGTGCAAATCTCAGGACAATAGACCTGGGCGCTGACACTGACCTGTGTTTTATGAGAAGCATGTGATGTTATCATGCTTTCACTTGTCTGTGGTTCTATAAGGTAGCGCAGGCACTTGGTTGGTTAATAGCGCCTTTGAAAAAAAACCTCTCTACCTCTGCATTCAAATGAAGAGCTTGTCACACACTGCATACCTGGATTGTGCATGTGGGGACTAATATAATGCCGTGGGGCAGACTACTGGTGGTGGTTGATAACCAGTCAGACAAATGGTTGATTGTATCTGTATCTGTGTGTTTTATGCACAGTAAGGCAGGTTGGTGTTAGCAGCATTCAAAAGGCTCGCAGTTTCACCCTCCAGCATAAACACTAGACAAGAACATACATACAGCTGGATTGTGGCGATATACACACAAACACACACAGGCAGGCACACACACATATACATTTATACAGCTAGGGAACATGTTACCTGACATCAAAATGGAATGACCACTAAACTTGTGGACGTGCATTGTCAGCTCTGTGGATAAGGTGCCTGAGTAGGACTTAGGGAGTGGACAGCACACTGTCAAGAATGCTCCAGTCTCTGTCTGGCATGGTGTCAGCACCTATTCGTTTCGCTGTTGACGACAGACTGCCTGCCACACTTGGGGGGAGATGGGCCATTCAAGCAGGTAGCAGGTAATCAGGGAGCCGAGGGTTGAACAGCCCCAACCAGAGAGGACAGGGAGAGATGAGATGGAAAGCAGAGGAGAAATAATGAGCATGGTGCTGTTTAATTCACATATCTTGATTATTTCCTTTGTCATTCACACTAGCACTCACACAACATACAATCTAGACCAGCGGTTCCATGTTGGTATACGTCTGTTCTGACAAGGTTGCGGACAAATCATATAATAACTAACCATTACTAGCCATATAATAGTGCACAGTTAAGATAGTAAAATAGGCTTCTCAACTTTTAAACTTTTTAAGTCTTATCGACTTTTATTCCCATAGACACCAATTAAAAAACAGATTGATACAATACAGGCTACATCTGGCTACTAATCTGGATAAATTAAAAAAATACACTTTTGTTTTCAAAATGCTCTCGTCCACACTGAAACATATGAAAACCCTTAAATCCCCTTACTGCGCATGCGAAAAATAACAGTTCTATGTATGGTCTGAGTGTTAATTGTCCTTGTGTTCCGCCCCCTGGACAGCAATTCAGAGTAAACTTCCCATCGCCTTTGAAGGAAAACATTGCGAAGGATGTACAAAGTAACATTTGTCTTTAATAATGCTATCAAAGTGGATATCAGGCACAACAAAAGTGCTACAACATGAGCCGCCATCTTGATTGTTTTGTATTGAATGGATCACATGACTGCGTTACATGACAACAAGTACATCATTGTTTTCAGTTATCTACATTTTCCCTGTCCATACTACAAAGCAAAGACAGCATTTTCAAATGTACCCACTAGGAAGAGCATTTTCGAAAAGCTCTGTTTTCGCTGGACAAAAAAACATGTCTCCGTGTGGACAGAAGGCCAAAATGTAGAGAAAAAGATGCGTTTTCAAATGTATTAGTAAATGAAAACGTATTAGTGTGGACGTAGCCACAGGCAAATTTTAGCCAGCCTTCTATTCAACATTTTATTTTAAGAAAAAAACAAATAAACCTCTGTGAACAAAGTTAGTTTCTCATTTCTCATTACTATGCAATAAAGATAACCAATGCATGCCAATAACTTGTAAAACGCTTCCTTCATTTCTTTAAAACCCAATGATTTCTTTTTCCATCGCACACAAAAATAATGGTTAGATTTAGGGTTTGGGTGAGGAGTTAGACTTTATGGTATGTTTAGGTTTAGGCTAGGGGCTAAACTTTGAAAAATTGTAATAACATCATTTGTTGGTTCGTTTATTTTTCTGTAAAGGAGTAAAAGTTTTTGTACAAGCCAACTCATATGATTTCGCCATCTCAAACTATTACTATGTCTTGTCATGAGACCAGGTTGAATTCATCTGTCACACTGTTTGATATGGCTAACACCAATAATTGTTTAGCCCAGTTATTCCATGTGTTTGGCCAGTAAATGGATTTACATAATTATAAATTTTCATATTATGCCTGTAAAACTGCTATCCTCATACTGCGGTAGTGCGTGAGCTTAGCATTGATCCACTGACCGTTCTTACCGAGCGTGATTTTGTGGGTTCTAGGCTATTTGCTGGTCGGCTGTGAACCTCTGTGTACCAATGCAGGACACAATACAGCTTCTGAGTGAATGCATGAGTCAGTTTATTAAACATTCAGACAGGCATATAAAACCCATTTCACCGGATCACACATGTGCTTCCCCTCTGTTTATCTTCCCCTCTCGCTCTCTCTCCGAAGCACTACTCTCGCGCGAACTTCTGCGAGAGTCTCATTCAAACTCATAAAACTTTGTGTCAACATTCTTCTCCTACATAATACTCCCTTACCCCAAAAGAAATGTCCTCATTTCTGTAACACAATACAGTTACAATAACTTTGTGAAAAGAAGGGAGAAGGAAAGAGAAGAAAAAAAAAGAAAAAAAAATGGCATGACAGTGCTCCAAAATCTGCATGAAACAATACAGACATCAGCATTCCAACAGTTGCAAAACTCTTGAAAATCATCACAACATTGGTGCATACCCTGTTTGGATTACAAAGGAAAACACGAACATTATCCATAGAAATCCGGAAGCTCAACACATTGAAGTGACAGTGAGAGCAATTCAATAAAGTTTAAAGTCCCTCAAATAAGATAGCAGCTGCTGCATCCTAGTTTGCAATCTCTGACCAGACCCCCGAGATTCCAGAGTATTAGGGGTATGAGTCTCTCATCCAGGGCTAGACAAGCACGGCTCCGACTGAGGCAGCCCTGTCTCGGAGGATACACAGTTCTCGTTTGCATTAGTCATCGAGATGGTAGACAAGGAAGTAGTGGACATCTGCACCGGAGGTGGAGGGGGTCCTGATAACAGTCTGGGTGCAACTGAGACTGCAGGTAGTCCCAGTAATGCAGAAGCAATAGGAGGGGGGAGGAGTCCTGACAATGTGTTCAATGTGTTGTGAAGTATAGAAGGGGTGCTCATGTGAGATGGGTGTTGTCTGGGGGTCCCTAATGTAAGGTTTCATGCAGTTGTAATTAATTACTTTTGCCTTTGCGTGAGGTCTGGAAATGTAGCGCACTTCAAAATTGACAGGGTGGAAATTGCCAGAATTTATTGGGCGCAATACCTCAAAGGGACCCACCCAACGGGGAGCCAATTTGTTGTGATGATGAGCAGGATCGTCCACCAAGACCAAGTCTCAAAGTATTTCAAACGACGATCATAATACAATTGTTGTTGTGCCTGAGCCCTATCACGAAAAGCAGTTGCTGCAGCATAAGCCCTGATCAATCGTTTTCGCAAGGAGCTTACATATGCTGCAGGCATGCCTGTTGTGGCGGTACCAGAACTAGTGTCCTCTTGAAGCAATGTGTCCTAGGGGACATGTGCTTCACGACCATGAGCCAGCAAAAAGGGGGTGAATCCTGTACTGGTGTGCTTTGTGGTGATGTATGCCAAGGCAACTTGTGACAGGTGTTGATCCCATTCTTTACCGGATTCAAAAAGATGCTCGGAAAGCTCCTCTTTTAGAGTACGATTGAAACGTTCTACTGCCCCATCACACTGAGCGTGGTAAGGAGACATACAAAGTTTCTTGATTGACAACAGACTGCAAAGGTGCTTACTGAGGTCTGACTCAAATTGTCTACCTTGATCCGAATGCAAGGCAGCAGGAACCCCATGTTGAGGGATGTACTGATCAAAAATGCAGCCGGCCACTGAAAGTGCAGTTTGATCTTTCAGGGGATAAAGGTTGACAAACTTTGTGTACAAATCCAGCACAACCAGCACATAACGACTGCCCATGGTAGAAAGAGGCAATTCTGTAATTATCTGCTGCATCAACCTGAAATGGACGGTCAGGTGATATGGGAACAAGAGGTGCTTGTGGACGGGGCACAGGTGAGCACCGTGACTGACATGAGTAAGCAAGTCAGGAACCAAAGAAGTGGGGACAACAACCTGGAGCATGGTTCCAAAAAAATGGCGCACGTCCCTACATAACAAATTACTGTGAATTGTCAAACGATGGAACTGTGACCACAATTTCCTGAGATATGAAGAAGAATTCTGGAGTCTCCACAAAGGTGGATGGCCAGACTCAATCCAGGAAAAGACAACACCCAAATCACTGTCCATTCGTTGTTGCTCTGCCATGTTCCAATCGCTTTGAATTTGAACCATGTTAAAAGTAGTGCAGTGTGGAACAGGCCCAGGTGAGAAGATGCTGTGTGTCACAGGTAGTGTCTGGGCTGATGCTGGCACCAGCTTTGTCTGTGCAAAGGCTGACATTGTCTGAGTTGCCAAAGAGACAGTGGGCATGACCAACTGATGAGAGGGACTGTCAAGCTCTGAAGACTCAGTAGGTGGGCATTGAGACATTGCATCAGCATTGCCGTAGCTGGTCCCGTCACGGTGAATGACACGCCACTCATAAAGGTCCAACTCAACAGCTCAATGAGCTCTCCTGCCTGTGAGGTCATGATCCAGAGGCAGTTTCTTAAGCCTCACTAAGGGCTTGTGGTCCGTAATGATTGTAAAGGGATGGCAAGCCAAATAGTGATGGAAATGTCAAACAGACCACACAATAGCAAACAGTTAGACCATTTCTTTTCAGACATGGACAGCACATTAATTAATTAATTAATTAATTTTCTTTATTTATCACACATTACACATTTGCACATATACAGTGAAATTCTTCTTTTCACATATCCCAGCTAGGCTGGGGTCAGAGTGCAGGGTCAGCCATGATACAGTGCCCCTGGAGCAGATAGGGTCAAGGGCCTTTCTCAAGGGCCCAACAGTATCATCTTGGCAGTGCTGGGGCTTGAACCCCTGACCTTCTGATCAGTAACCCAGAGCCTTAACCACTGAGGTACCGTGACGATTGTGCGAGGACAGAGCCAATTGCATAGTGGGAAGCATCCATATAAAGCAGTAATGGAACTGAAAAATTTGGAAATGCCATGATCAGTGTAGAAATTAATGGCTGCTTAAGTGCACAGAAAGCTGTATCAGCCTCAGGCGACCATAGGAATGGTTCACCTTTGCGTGTGAGATGATGTAAAGGTTATGTGTGCAAAGTTTTTGTATGAACACAGACCGAGAAATGGCCTATGGGGAATTGGCCAAGTCCTAACCTTGTCCGTGTTAGATGGGTCTGGCTCAACACCAGCACTGGAGACACGATGGCCCAGAAAGGTGACGGAGAGTTGTGCCAAATGGCATTTGGAAGGTTTGAGTTTGAGTCCTGCCATGCGAAAACGTTGGAAAACTACATGTAAGTGAATCAAACGCTGAGAAAAGTCAGGACTATAAATGATGATATCATCTAAGTAAATTAGGCAAACACTCCAATGCAGACCACAAAGCACAATTTCCATCAAGCGTTGGAAGCTGGGTGGAGCATTAGATATGCCCATCGGCATCATGCGAAATTGGTATAGGCCAGTCCCAGTGGAGAAAGCGGTTTTCTCTTTGTCACTTGCTTCAAGAGGAATTTGCCAGTAGCCGGCAGTCAAATCAATGGGGCTGAATACTTTAGCTCCAGCGAGTCTATCAAGGGTGTCGTCAACTCTAGGAAACGGGTGTGAGTCTTTGATCATGACATAGTTGAGTTGCCAGTAGTCGACACAAAATCGATGCGTGCCATCTTTTTTCCGCACAAGCACTACTGGGGCCGACCAGGGACTGTGAGACTCCTCGATATCATGATCCAAAAGTTTTTCCACCTCCTGTTGCAACAGAACCTGAGTGGCTGGTGATGTATGGTATGGACGTAATTTAATCGGGGCAGCATTGCCTGTATTGATGCTGTGTGTGATTAATTCTGTTCTACCATAGTCATGCGAGTGGGAGCTGAAAATATCTGAAAAGTCTGCTAATAGGTCTCTAAGTTGAGAAAGTTCATCAGTAGCTAAGCATGTTTTATCTATTTGCACGTCAGTCAGTGGAGTTACAACTTCTTGTGATGTAGAGAGGGAGTATACTCATCATGGACTCAAGATGGCGCCGAGTATGGCTGCTGCGTTGCGAGCTCCGACACAACATAGCAATGTTTTGTTTGTTTTGTTTACAATTCTTATGTTTTTTGTCTTGGATGTTGTCTGCCTCATTGTCTACGACAGACAAACACTTTTGGACATTGGTTCAGCGATCTCACACCGAAAACCAGACTTCACATTCCTCAATGCCGACCCGCTGTTTACAAACACGCCAGCGGAGCCCTTTGTCTGGGCAGCACGGACGCGGAAACGCAAGAGGAAAAGGGGAAACAGAGCCGGCGTTCTCATCAGAGTAAGACGCCGCGCAAATCGACCCCCGCTACCCACTATTCTACTGGCAAATGTTCAGTCTCTGGATAACAAGCTCTGCGAGCTGAAAGCGCGGATCTCTTTCCAATGAGAGACGAGGGACTGCTGCATTATCTGCCTAACAGAAACTTGGATGTCTGCGGAGATTCCAGACTCAGCCATTGAACCCGCGGGGTTCTCCATGCACCGAGCGGACAGAGTGAAAGACCTCTCAGGTAAAACTAGAGGAGGTGGTGTATGTTTTATGATCAACAAATCCTGGTGTGATCAGAGGAACGTACATTCCATCAAGTCTTTCTGTTCTCCTGATCTGGAATTTCTTATGCTTCTGTGTCGACCATTCTGGCTACCGAGGGAATTCACAGCGATCATTATCACTGCTGTGTACATTCCCCCACAAGCCGACACAGACCGGGCACTCAAGGAACTGTACGGGATTATAAGTGAGCAGGAAACCGCGCACCCTGAGGCCGCGTTCATTGTGACCGGGGACTTTAATAAAGCCAGTTTAAAATCAGTCGCACCAAAATATCACCAGCACATTAGTTTCAACACACGAGGGGACCGGGTTTTGGATCATTGCTACTCTCCATTCCGGGATGGCTACAAATCCCTCCCCCGCCCACCATTTGGCAAATCGGACCACTCTTCCATTCTGCTTCTGCCCGCTTACAGGCAGAAATTGAAACAGGAAGCACCCACCCTCAGAACGATCCAGTGCTGGTCGGACCAATCAGACTCTACGCTACAGGACTGTTTTGATCACACGGACTGGGAGATGTTCCGGTCCGCCTCTGATGACGACATCGAGCTTTACGCTGATAGCGTAATGTGTTTCATCAGAACGTGCGTAGAGGAAGTGATTCCGACCAGAACTGATTCGGAATCTATCCGAATCAGAAGCCGTGGATCAATAGCGATGTTCGCGCGGCACTTAATGTGCGGACCTCTGCTTTTAATTCCGGGAACGCGGAGGAGCATAAACAAGCCAGTTATGCCCTCCGAAAAACTATCAAAACAGCAAAACACCAGTACAGGAGCAAGATTGAAGGACAGTTTAACACCACCAACTCTAGAAGCATGTGGCAGGGAATTAACATCATCACGGACTTTAAAGGGAATAAAAACTCCGCCATGAACACCACTGCCTCTCTACCGGATGAGCTAAATACTTTTTATGCTCGTTTCGAGGGAAATAACACCGCCCTCGCAGAGAGAGCTCTCGCGGCTGAAGCTACAGAGGTTAGTTCACTCTCCGTCTCTGTAGCGGATGTAACCCGATCCCTCCGACGGGTGAATATCCGCAAAGCCGCAGGTCCAGACGGCATTCCGGGCCGCGTCATCAGAGCGTGCGCAACCAGCTGGCTGGTGTTTTTACGGACATTTTCAACCTTTCCCTCTCTTTGTCTATAGTCCCCACATGCTTTAAAACATCAACCATTGTGCCTGTTCCAAAACAATCAAAAATAACTTGTTTAAATGACTGGCGTCCTGTTGCTCTGACCCCCATCATCAGCAAATGTTTTGAGAGACTAATCAGAGATTACATCTGCTCTGTCTTGCCACTCAATCTTGACCCGCTGCAGTTTGCTTACCGCAACAACTGCTCCACTGATGATGCCATTGCATCTACAATACACACTGCTCTCTCCCACCTGGAAAAAAAGAACACTTATGTGAGAATGCTGTTTGTAGACTACAGCTCAGCATTCAACACCATAGTGCCCTCCAAGCTAGATGAGAAACTCCAGGCTCTGGGCTTAAACAGCTCGCTGTGCAGCTGGATCCTGGACTTCCTGTCAAGCAGATGCCAGGTGGTTAGAATAGGCAGCAACATCTCCTCATCACTGATCCTCAACACTGGAGCCCCACAGGGCTGTGTTCTCAGCCCACTACTGTATTCCTTGTACACACATGACTGTGTGGCAACACATAGCTCCAATGCCATCATTAAGTTTGCTGATGACACGACGGTGGTAGGTCTGATCACTGACAATGATGAAACAGCCTACAGAGAGGAGGTGCACACTCTGACACACTGGTGTCAGGAGCACAACCTCTCCCTCAATGTCAGTAAGACAAAGGAGCTTGTGGTGGACTTCAGAAGAAAAGACAGAGAACACAGTCCCATCACCATCAATGGAGCACCAGTGGAGAGAGTCAGCAGCTTCAAGTTCCTGGGTGTCCACATCACTGAGGAACTCACATGGTCCATCCACACTGAAGTCGTTGTGAAGAAGGCTCATCAGCGCCTCTTCTTCCTGAGACGGCTGAGGAAGTTTGGAATGAACCGCCACATCCTCACACGGTTCTACACCTGCACTGTAGAGAGCATCCTGACTGGCTGTATCTCCGCCTGGTATGGCAATAGCACCGCCCACAACCACAAAGCACTGCAAAGGGTGGTGCGAACTGCCAAACACATCATCGGAGGTGAGCTTCCCTCCCTCCAGGAAATATATACAAGGCGGTGTGTGAAAAAAGCTCGGAGGATCATCAGAGACTCCAGCCACCCGAGCCATGGGCTGTTCTCACTGCTACCATCAGGTAGGCGGTATCGCAGCATCAGGACCCGCACCAGCCGACTCCATGATAGCTTCTTCCCCCAAGCAATCAGACTTCTGAACTCTTGATCTCTCATGATCAATATACATCAGCACTGCACTTTATTACTCTTACTCTTATATCTCACACCGGACTGTCATAAATTATATTATTATTATATTATGTCTCTCTTAACAACTGACTATCAACCGACAGCCTGAATGTCAATACAGTACAATACTGTACATTCTATATATATATATATATATATATATATATATATATATATATATATATATACATACTTTTTTTTTTTTATATTTTAATTTTTAATTTTTATTGAATAATGTGTATCTATATAGTAAAAAACAAAAAAAACCAAAAAACAAAAACAGCGTATTGTATACTGTACAGTGTATGTTATTATTTGTATATTGTTGTGTGTAAATATGTGTATATTAGATGTTTAAATTGTGTTGTGTTAATTTGATGTTATTGTAAATTGGTATATGTCTCATCACTGTCACGACTGCTATGTTGATTGGAACTGCACCCAAGAATTTCACACACCATTGCACTTGTGTATATGGCTGTATGACAATAAAGTGATTTGATTTGATTTGATTTGATTTGTACATTGCCAGAAATAGCAAAAAGTTCACCTAGCGGACAGCCCGCTTCCAAGGAAACAGGTTCATTAGTGGGGTTGATTACTCTGACAATGCCCAGCCCCTTCTCTACTGAAGTCAGTGTTCTGGTGATACCTAAGGACACCACAGGTGGAGGATGTGGCTCCAGTATGCCAACATAAGACTCGGTGAAGGGGTTGGCTATGTCGTGACCCTTAACATAAATTGGAATCGCCATCTCAGACAGGGGAGGGACAGTAATCTGAGCAACACTCACTGCAGCACCTTGCACTGGAATCACAGAATGAGGTAGTGAAAGGGGTACTGCAGTGTCATATAGTTTCAAATGTGCATGTGGTATGTCAGTGGTAACTGAGTGTTTGATGAGGAAATCCCATCCAATCAGTACAGGATGAGTTGCAGTGTGCACCACTTGAAACACATGTAAGAATATGACATCATCAACATGGACAGGGGCAGTGACTGAGCCTAGTATGTCTAGTAGTTGTCCAGTTACGGACGAAGCCAGTACAAAAGGATTTGCAGAGGGACTGAGTGGATAGCGCTGGTATTGATCTACGACACTCGTCTGTGATAAGTGAAAGGCCTGAACCTGTATCAACCAAAGTGTGAAGCTCAACACCAGAAAGCACAATTTGAATAAAAGGAGTGGGTGGGGCAGGTTCAAAGTCTACCTTCTCAGCTTGGACCATTAGTGGGGAAGAAGCTGGCATTTGGTCCAAAATGTCAGCTTCTAGTTGTTTCCCTGATCTAAAGAGGAGGGCCTGACTCTTTGGTCTGATGGGGAGAAATGCACATGTCATGTTGGAGATGTGGTGGATCTATGTGAAGATTGTGCATGAGGTGGAGTAGGTGGGGGTGTATAATTAAACCGACTTGAGTGTCTGCCTCGTGGGCTAGGTGAGGGTGAGCGGTTATAGGGCTTGCTGTCATGCCGAGAATAAGATTGGCGTTCATAGGATGGTGAACCTTCAGGGGTAGGACTATGGTTACGATATTTGTGATGTGAGTAATGGTGAGAGTGTGTAGTGTTAGGAGTGTGTGACTCACGTTGTAAGGGAGAGGGAGAGTAGATGCGACATATTTGATAATATGGGGTTTCAGCTCCGTAACTGTGATCACATGCTGGATGGTTACCATGGGAACAGGGAGGCGAGTAGTCATCAGCAGAAGGTCGATATCGCCAATGATGACAATCACTACGTGATGTCTCCCAATGATGTGGTTTGCTATCATAGTCAATATTTGCGCAGGTCTGATGTGGCGTGCGTAGAAGTGAGGTCACATCATGCTGAAGGGTTGAAAACTGCACGAAAGCTGGTCCAAATGATCGTCAGTGCATCGTAGGTGTGACTGTCATAGAGCATGTAGGTCAGTTCAGTTCGGAGCAGCTGCTAGATCCGCTATGGGGTCTGTGGTTGCACCAGGCAGTTGTTGGTGTGGACGTACGGATACAGGCATGACAGCGGAGGGAGTGGCAACAGTAATAGCTAACTGAGCACATTCACACTGAACAGCTATCTTCAAAGCACTTTCCAAAGTCACCGCACCATGCTCATGAATTTTTAATTGAATTAATGGGTCAAGTCCAGTGAGAAATCTGCGAAAAATTTCAAAATTTCGAGCAGATGCATCATACTGAGGGAAAGCTACATTAACTAATTTGGTGAGCTCGGCAGCATAGACTTCCAGAGGCTCATGTGGTTTACGAGGACGAGCATTCAGATACGTTTGAAATGTGGCCAAAAATGTTGTTCGACCGAAAACAGTACTCAAGTTGGCTTTCGTTAATGCATAATCTGCATGCACAGTAGGAGAGAGGGACTTCCAGTATGCAAAAGCAGGGCCTGTGAGCCTCATAGGGAGAAGTTTAGCCTTTTCAAGTGGTGATGCTGCAACATTAAGTGCCACTTCAAATCTTTGTATCCATGAACTAAATGGTTCTGTCCCCTCACCGGAAAAAGGTGCAGGAAGTTCAATTTTAAATGGTAGATGTGAATTTGAAGCACTCACAATTTCTCTGGCTTGTGATGACTCTCCTGCACTTGCGTTCTCATCGTCCGCCATTTCGTGCGAGAGAGGGAGAGTGAGTAAAAAAAAAGAAAGAAAAAAAATGCATGTTATCCAACTTGCACGTGGAGATGCACGTGAGAATTCTTCGCAGTTATTTCTCAGCGCTTGCAAGATATGGTGATGGTATGCACGGCATTCAACTGCAAATGAGTGTCCCAGCAATAATATATATAGCCAACCACCACTGCTACCAGTGTAAAACTGCTTTCCTCATACTGCGGTAGTGCATGAGCTTAGCGTTGATCCACTGACCGTTCTTACCGAGCGTGATTTCATGGGTCCTAGGCTATCTGCCGGTCGGCTGTGAACCTCAGTCAATGCAGGACACAATGCAGCTTCTGAGTGAATGCATGAGTCAGTTTATTAAACATTCAGATAGGCATATAAAACACATTTCACCGGATCACACATGTGCTTCCCCTCTGTTTATCTTCCCCTCGCGCTCTCTCTCCAAAGCGCTACTCTCGCATGAACTTCTGCAAGAGTCTCATTCAAACTCATAAAGCTTTGTGTCAACATTCTTCTACATGCCTATGTCATGTTAATAATTTTGCATATTGTTGGGCCTATGCAGTTCATGGTAATATTAACATATTTCAATGTTTGATTTTAAAGATATTTTTGTTTCGTTTTGTATAACATAAGTTCTGGTACTG
Source organism: Myxocyprinus asiaticus (assembly GCF_019703515.2). Lineage (NCBI taxonomy): Eukaryota > Metazoa > Chordata > Actinopteri > Cypriniformes > Catostomidae > Myxocyprinus > Myxocyprinus asiaticus. Next base: position 12,697,659 of record NC_059363.1, on the reverse strand, counting down.
AACGTCCAAAGTTTAGGTCCTGAGGCAAAACCTGAAGCTAAACCAACAGAACCAGAACAGCTGCACAGCAAAATCCCTGGTATTAAACTAACACTCTTTGGTGTCTCCACGAGTCCACTCTACAAGAGTGTTAAAAACTAACACTGAACAGTGTTGAATCTACTTTGTGTTGTGCTGAATGTTGAATTGCCCAAACAGTTTATGAGATAAAGTCGATACACTCTCTGAGTGATGATTGATCATTAGTGATGACACCTGCTGTTAACAAGCAGAGTCAACTGAAGGAAAGAGGAATAACAAGAACAAACCAGCAGACACCACAGCAATTAAATCTGTCTAACTGAGATGTACATCAACTGCAAATAAAATAGATTATTGAACAACAATCTTTTAATATGTTGTGTGAGGATGTTTAAGAAATGTGAGTTATTATATTTTTCATTTTTCATATAGTGATGAAGAGAACAACAATATTGCATTGTGATGGAGAAAAAAATATTTGGTTGAGTTCAAGAATCTCTTACTAAGATTAAAACAAAATGTAATTAGAAATTTCAATATGATTTGGGAAAAAATAATTAAAAAATTCAGACTGAAAATGGAAATAAAGATGGGTCAATGTGATACTGTTCTGACAAGTTGAGCAGTTACTTTCTTTTAAGTATATAATTATTCCCTTTGTCAATAAGACACACAGACATCAACATTTCACATACAAAACGCAACAAGGTGACAATCAACAAACTCATATTCAGGCTCATGCCACAATGCATGCTGGGTGCCAATGTTGAGTTCTGTACTATGTGGACACCCACAATGCACTGCAGCATGAATCTGAAAATGGGTTTGTTGATTGTCACCGGAATGCATTTTGTATACTGAGTCTTGAGAACTGTGTGTATCATTGACAACTCAAGAATTATATCACTGAAAGGAAGTGTATGTTCACTCACTCATTTTTTTTTTAAATTTTTTTTTTTTTTATCCCTTTTTCTCCCAATTTGGAATGCCCAGCTCCCACTACTTAGTAGGTCCTTGTTGTGGCGCGGTTACTCACCTCAATCCTGGTGGCGGAGGACAAGTCTCAGTTGCCTCTGCTTCTGAGACCGTCAATCCACGCATCTTATCATGTGGCTCGTTGACACCGCGGAGACTCCGCATGTGGAGACTACTCTTCGCGATCCACATACAACTTACCACGCGCCCCATTGAGAGCGATTACCACTACGGTTACCCCATGTGACTCTACCCTCCCTAGCCACCGGGCCAATTTGGTTGCTTAGGAGACCTGACTGGAGTCACTCAGCACACTCTGGATTGGAACTCACAACTCCAGGGGTGGTAGTCAGCATCAATACTCGCTGAGCTAACCAGAGCCCCCGTTCACTCACTATGTTAAAACATAATTGCATTTACCTATCTTTATTATTAACAAATTATATTTCCACAGTAAATGCAAACTTTAAATTATGCTTTAACTTCTAATCTTTAAAACTGATTTATACTTCTCCGTAGTGGCCAGCGCGTTGGTTTGCATTTACAGTTCTGCGTTGGTGTGTGTGCATTGTTCTGTGAGTACACAGTCAAAACTATCTATATGTTTCATAAATAAACAAAAGAAATGCAAGCAATGTAATTTCTGGGTTCAAAAGTATTTATTGAATTACTATAGCGTCAAAAATTAGGCCTATGTGAACATGTCAAAATACTGGTACAAATTATATATTATGCATGTTGCCTCTTGCCAGCTGCTTTTTCATTTGCTGACAAATTAGATGTGTTCCGTTTCCATAACTTATGAAATATGATTATTTACTGAACTCATACAGTCAAGCATATTTCCATATGGACTGGAAAGATCGCGAGTAGAATACAAAACATATTATTTAACTCACATGACAAATTAATATCAAGTAAAGGCTTGGAGAAAAAATAGCTTTTAGAGTTCATAAGCTATAAAAAAAACAGCAGATGCTCCCGATTAAGACAATTTCTTTAATGGTCACGAATCCAAATACAATGTAATAATGCAAATATATTAAAATATACTTGGATAAAATGCGACGCTACCTCAGACATTCTTGTTGTCATCCTGGGGGGGGCGGTCTTTGGTTAAAGTGAACCAATCACAGCTGTTGTGGTCTGCGTCGACGCGACGCGCAGTTAAATTTTTGAAGAGGTGCACGTCAGGCTACGGTGTAGGCTACGGTGGTGACATGCACTTCTTCAAAAATGTAACTGTGAGTTATGAAAAACAAAATAACCCGCATTTCTTAAACATCCTCACACAACATATTGAGAGATTGACAGATTCAATTGTTGCATTGTCTGCTGGTTTGTTTTCTTGTTTTCCTGTTCTTGTTGTCCCTCCCTCTTTCCTTCAGTAGACTATGCTTGTTAACAGCAGATGCCATCACTAATGACCAATCATCACTCAGAGAGTGTATCTACTTTATCTCGTTAACTGTCTGGCCAATTCAACATTCAACACAACACAGAGTAGATTCAACACTGTTCAGTGTTATTTTTTAACACTCCTGTATAGTGGACTCATGGAGACACCAAGGATGTGTTAATTTAACAATGGGGATTTTGCTGTTTGCATAGTTAGCCTACACCAAAGCAACCACCTAGTAACACCCATAGCAACCAGCCCAAAAACCTTAGAAACATGCAACATGCTAACAACCACTCAGAACACCATAACATCCACAAATCAACGCCCTTGAAACCACCCAGAACAGATCGGTGAGTTCTTGAGAACAAAATCTTGTTAATCATGATGGGTCAAGATGCTCAGATATGATTATAGATAAGTCAAAAATAAAAACCAAATAAACCATCTGGACAACAAAAAAAGAAATAGAAAGTGAACAAAATAGAAGCTAAATATATCAGAATGAAAGGAGAAAGTACTCACTAATTTACTTTACCAAAGGTATAAAATATTAAGGTTTAATGCCTGAGGTGTTATAGCATATGTTGCTCGAAGGGTGACCTCATGATAATGTTTTTCACATTAATTGCCAAGGATAACTTAACACACACAACACATGCCTCTTCTCACAGCATGGAGAAGAATTTCGTTATAGAAAGTACCTTGAATTATTGATATGCTGTTTGAATGCCTATCTCTCATTGTTTTCGAAACATTGAGAATATCTATTATTAATATGCTCCCATGTGAGTGATCTGTCTCTCTGCAGTTCTGTAATGAAACATGAGATTGTCCACAGAATACGCCTACACTCCTGTCCTGCCATCCTGTACACTTACTATTGAGAAATCACTAAAATGACACACTATCAATCAAATATTTTCCAATAATCAAGAACATAATGTCATTCTCTTATTTTATTTTAATAAAAACATGCATTGTTTTAGCACTGTATTTAATATATTAAATTAATTGATGTCTTCATTTTATATTCTCTTTCACTGAAACACAGCTCCCCATAGGACATAATTACTTACCAAACAGAAAGCACCTATTGCTCCAAATGAGCTTACGACACGGTGGAATTTTATATTATTCTGAACAGAGTGATGCATGTTGACTCAGAAACTGAAACACATAATTAAGGAATGTTGTCTACACAACCTGCTTTCAATTACTATTTGTGCTAGTGTTACATGGCAGCATTATATGATTAAGGATGGAAGGGATGCATACTTTAAAGCAGGGTTCCCCAATTAGTTTTCACCAAGGGCCAAATTCTGTCAACAATACAAAGTCAAGGGCCACAGCCCTCAATCTTATGACAAAGTGTTTGCGCTGCTTCTATTATTATTATTATTATTAATAATAATAATAATAATAATATTTTTGTTTTTATTATTAAAAGATTCACACATAAATATTCAGATTTTATATTAGTTATTTTTCTCAGTATTAGCAGCCTGTTTTATTTATTCAAACATTTATTTTGTTTGTATACAGATACACAAAACTACACAACTTTGTCTGCTGAAAAAAAAAAAAAAAAAACTTTAATGAACAATCTGGATCTCCATGTCCTCCATGTGAGTCAACTGCACACTTATGCAGTTAAGTTATTCTAAGTTTTTTATTGAATATTTACATTAAAGGTGCAAAAAGTCTGATATGATTTATCTTTGTTTCATTTTTTACATCACAAAAACCTGCTGTTTTAACAGGGGTGTGTAGACTTTTTATATCCACGATATATACTCCTCAGAATGTATCAACACCTTGGAAAGAAAATAATGAACAGGGTTGGGAGGGTTACTTTTGAAATGTATTCCACTACAGATTACAGAATACATACTGTAAAATGTAATTTGTAAAGTATTCCATTAGTTTACTCAAGGTCAGTAACGTATTCTAAATACTTTGGATTATTTCTTCAGCACTGGTAGATTTTTTCACTTGTTTTGACTATAAAAACTCTGCCAGTACAGTAAGACAAAATACACATGTTAAAAATACATTCTCTGAAACACCTAAATATCTTATGCAGTGTTGTTTCTAAAACAAGATAAATCAAATTGATCTTGTTTTAAGGATGTTTTTATATTTTTACAGGAAAACAATACAAAAATTATTATCAAGAATACGATTTTTGCCCTAATATCAAAGGTCTTACTAGAAAAAAAGAAATTATGATGCAACATGAATTTTCTTGATCAAAAAATATGATCGTGCCTGGTAACGTGTGCATGTAAAATGGCTAGAGATAGCATTTTAGCCTAGCGTAAACCTGACAATTTACACACGGTTTATTTCTATTTCTTCTGCTCCAAACTTGCTTCAGACTTCTCTGTCTGCTCGTATGAATGTAACACATCATAAGAAAGTTTTTCACCGCTGTTCAAATGCACTTTGGATCGCATCATTTATATGTATAAATGTTTTCCATCTGAAAGGACTACATATTAAATGAAACAAATGACTATAAAATGCAAAGTAATCTCTTTAGTAATCAAAATACTTTTGAATGTAACTGTATTCTAATTACCAATTATTTAAATTGTAACTGTAGTGGAATACAGTTACTTATATTTTGTATTTTAAATACGTTATCCCGTTACATGTATTCCGTTACTCCCCAACCCCGATAATGAAACAGTTATGCCAAATTAGTTAAATAAATGCTTTAACAGTGTTCAATATATTATTGTAATCTCTAACAGCTAAAGATGCAGGCAGGAGACTGGTATAAATGTTTGTAGAACAGCAACAACACCGCCTACTGTACAGGGGTGAAACTGTTTTTCATTTTTATTTATGGACACTGTGTGTATAGACCTTTCTGTCAGAAGTTTGTCATGCAAAATCATCACTGATTTGGTGTGAACAGGCCTTTAGTGCAGGCCAAACTTTTGCCGCAAATTGAGGAACACTGCTGTAAAGTCTAACAAGAATATGTGTGAAATCCCTCTAAAAAAATTTAAAACTTTTTAGCTGAAGCCTTCATGACTTAAATAATGTGCATTAAATATGCCAAAAGAGATAGCAGCAAACAGTAAAGAACCAAACTGCAAGTTTGTGCAGCTAAAACTTTCTCATAAATTCCTCAGAGCTTCAATGTGGGCATTTGGACAGATGTCTCATTGGGAAAGACATTGCACCTTAGTCTTGTGGTGAAAATGTCTCCAATCAGTCAGGTACGGATCAACAAGAAGAGGAAATCAAGAAAGAGTAATATTTAAAGTTCCTTGTGTTACCAGACAATGCTTTTCTTAACTAAAATGCAGCCTCACTTCATTTAGAAGCAGGCCGAGGGACATAATCTGGCCTAGTTCCCCTGATTTATGATGAGGTGTCAAACAAACTTTTCTAGACTTCTCCCCAGTTGACTTAAGTATGCAGGAATCCTATTCTTTATATATAATTAGCATGGATCCAGGGTTGTCACAATAGTGTCACTGCGTATGAATGTGGGTGTTTCTTTTTATTTGTGTGTGTGTGTGAAAAGAGTAATGACCCTTGAGAATGAACCTTAAGGCCATGTCAGGGGCAATGTGACTGTCACATCTGGGACAGAAGCCTTGGAGCCATGGGCCGTATCTGTACAGAAGGCTTGCAGCCCAGGCGCACATCACAACCGTGGAATGCGTAGTTATCAAAGGAATTACACTGTTGCAATTAATCATAAATGAAAAAGACATACAAGAGCGAGAGTTACAGTGCTTCTTCATAGGCTTTAAAGAGATACGTTCAAAAAAAGGAAAAGAAAATGTGTGCTACTAATGTGCTCTTAGCAAAGCTCTAAACTGCTCCCGGTTAGGGTTGAGAACTCTCAGGCGTATTTTAGCCAGGCTTTCGAACAATCGTATGCTCGTTTGGAAGAGGAAAGAGCCATTTAAAAATATGCCTCCCCTGGCTCAAAACCTATAAGTGATATTATAGAGATGGCAATCATGTAGAGGCTTTTGCCCAAAGTCCCCCAAAGTGCTGTTACAAGCATGGAGGGTAACTCATAGGTTGACTTTAATGTGAAGTACTTTTTCTCTGATGGTGCACGGCATCTATTTCCCTGACCAGTCTTTTGGAAGCATGCAGCCATGCAGAAAGGCTTGTAATAACTTCCTACACTGCAGGCTGGTCAGTGCAGTTGGGAGTGAAAGAAAGCTCTGTGCAGTCTGATGATTCCAAGTAGCTTGGAGCCCAAACGGAGCCCAATCTGTTTTTTCTCTGGATCTAAGCTCTGGACACTGGGCCAAGGGTTGCCAAGTCAACGTCATTTAGCCTACTTTTAAAAAAGATGACCCTAAGTGTAAGGAAGAGCTGGGAGTGGGTCAGGGGGGCCATTTTAATCTGGTCAGGTTGGGAGACCAGTTCATCAAGCTTGACCAGCTTTAAATAGTTAAGACCAGCTAAGACCATCAAACCAGTCCCACTTATATCACCATGCATTTTCCACCAAGGCAAAATAATCACCATGAGCCATCTCCAATATAAATCAGAGTAATGCGAAAATAATGCTGTCTAAAATTTTATGTTTGAGAGTGTCTGATTTCAGTGATTGCACATTTGTAACAACACAAGCAATGTTAAAGTGCCATTTTAAATACTGATTAATCATACAGATTTCCGTGTGGAAATTTAATGTGTCCTTCATCTTGCACAAAGGACAGGAAAACATTCTGTGGCCACTCATGATGGGTGAATTAAGGCTCTCTCTGCAGGGTAAGGTGGCATGCCCAGTGAACCATTACAAAGTCATTATTAGATCTACAAATGATTGATTCTTTTAAGAGGCACTCTGCAGAACACCTTAACAATTAACCCACCGGCTATGAAAATTTTGGCTGAACAGCGAGTCTCCAAATAAATCATGCGATTTTACATCTTCTGCACATCAGATGGGTGAGAACAGCTATGCTACAGCATATTGAACATTTCAAGCCTGAAAATGATACTCCTTCAATAATGTGTGGACTCCATCAGCAAATATGAGATGTGAGTCATGTATGAATATAGGCTTCATGACTCACAGAAAAAGGCCAGTTGTTTTGAATTGTTTCCTTATTAAGGTTTTTTGTGTAAATATAGAGCTTTAGTGTATAACAATTTATAAATTAAAAATAATGTAGCTTTGAAATAATTCAGATTTTAAGTGCTTTTAGAGAAACCAAATGTCCTGCCCAAAAGGAAAGTAAAATCATAAAACATGAAATCACCAGACAGCGGTTCTCACGAGGACAACGGCTTGATAAGTATACTAAATAATGTCTTACAAAAAGGTTAGTGTGAAATAAAAAATAAAAAAAAACAGTCAATGGAAGTTGCCACCATATATATATATATATATATATATATATATATACACATATATGCAGTGTTGGGTGGGGTTACTTTTGAAATGTATTCCACTACAGATTACAGAATACATGCTGTAAAATGTAATTTGTAACGTATTCCATTAGATTACTCAAGGTCAGTAACGTATTCTAAATACTTTGGATTACTTCTTCAGCACTTGTAGATTTTTTCACTTGTTTTGACTATAAAAATTCTGCCAGTACAGTAAGACAAAATACACATGTTAAAAATACATTCTCTGAAAAACCTAAATATCTTATGCAATGTTGTTTCTAAAACAAGATAAATCAAATTGATCTTGTTTTAAGGAATTTTAGATATTTTTACAGGAAAACAATTTTGCCCTAATATCAAAGGTCTTACTATATGAAAAAAAAAAAAAAAAAGAAATTATGATCCAACATGTATTTTCTTGGGAAAAAAATGTGATCGTTCTGTAACGATTAAGACGATGTATTTACATGCATTCTATTAGTATGCAGGGTACCTTTAAGACACTGACCATCTCATTTGCATATGTGTGTGCTGTGTAATTAGAGAGACTCAGTCTCTGTGCAGGTGCAGGAGGATGATTACCGATCTGCTCTCCCTGACCTTTATTATACTTTTATGTTTTGTGACGCTAATGGTTTGTTAATTTTCTCATGTATGGGAAGAGCGTGCAGCCTGTGTATCTGCCATTAAATGTGTGTAATACAGGCTTTTGCTGTCTGGCTCCGTGATTTATTGGACTAAACCATTTATCTCCGGGTAAAAGCGTTACCGTGCCTGGTAACATGTACATGTAAAATGGCTAGAAATAGCATTTTAGCTTAGCATAAAGCTGACAATTTACACAAGGTTTATTTCTAGTTCTTCTGCTCCATACTTACTTCAAACTTACTTCTCTGTCTTTTCGTATGAATGTAACACATCATAAGAAAGTGTTTCACTGCTGTTCAAATGCACTTTGGATTGCAACATTTATATGTACAAATGTTAGAGCCTGACCGATATGGGATTTTTGAGACCGACACCGATTTTAGAGGGGAAAAATTCACCGATTACCGATATGGTGGCCGATATAGTTAATTTTTGAGCTGGAATGAAAACAGACATTTTCTGTATGGATTTTTCACCGATTTTGCACCGATATGACTACGCAAAGGTACTCAGAAGGCTGCTTTCTTAAACAAATATTTTTATCAAAGAAGATTTGATATTATTATTATACATCTAGAAATGAACACTGAGAAAATAAAGAATAAATAAAAATACAATAAATAGCTAAATAAATATCAGTACTACTGTTTAGTATCAGTCAAATGCTGACCATTAAAATAAAGAATAAATAAAATAAAACAAATAGCTAAATAAACATCAGTACTGTATGTTTAGAATCAGTCAAATGCTCACCATTAAAATAAAGAATAAATAAAAATAAAACAAATAGTTAAATAAATATCAGTATTACTGTTTAGTATCAGTCAAATGCTGATCATTAAAATAAAGAATAAATACAAATAAAACAAATAGTTAAATAAACATTGGTATTACTCTTTAGTATCAGTCAAATGCTGACCATTAAAATAAAGAATAAATAAAATAAAACAAATAGCTAAATAAACATCAGTACTGTATGTTTAGAATCAGTCAAATGCTCACCATTAAAATAAAGAATAAATAAAAATAAAACAAATAGTTAAATAAATATCAGTATTACTGTTTAGTATCAGTCAAATGCTGATCATTAAAATAAAGAATAAATACAAATAAAACAAATAGTTAAATAAACATTGGTATTACTCTTTAGTATCAGTCAAATGCTGACCATTAAAATAAAGAATAAAAAAAAATAAAATAAATAGCTAAATAAACATCAGTATTACGCTTTAGTATCGGTCAAATGCTGGCCATTAAAATAAAAAGATAAATAAAAATAAAATAAATAGCTAAATAAACATCAGTATTACTGTTTAGTATCAGTCAAATGCTGACTATATTAATACTGTCAAGTCAAGATAAACAGCGGCAGCGTTGTTACACTGTATTCTGCTATACAAGTTCAGGGGAAATTTCAATGGTGGAAAACCAGACTTTTAAATATTACATTTAATAAATGACACGACTGGAATTGTTCAGTTGAAGGGGGTATCCCTTGAGAGGCGCCAGGAGCCTGAATCCCTCCAGACCGTGCCTTGTTCCCTCATGGGGCCTCTCTGTAGTTCTTCAGGGTCTACAGACTGCCCCCTTTGAGCTTTTGCAGTCAGCTGAGCTTAAGGCACTCTCCTTGAAGACTGCCCTCCTGACTGCGCTCACTTCCATCAAGAGGGTAGGAGACCTGCAAGCGTCCTCTGTCAGCAAAACGTGCCTGGAGTTCGGTCCGGGCTACTCTCACGTGATCCTGAGACCCCGAGCATGGAGGGCTATGTGCCCAAGGTTCCAATGACCCCTTTTAGGGATCAGGTGGTGAACCTGCAAGCGCTGCCCCAGGAGGAGGCAGACCCAGCCCTGTTGTTGCTGTGTCTGGTGCGCGCTTTACACATCTATTTGGATCGCATGCAGAGCTTTAGGATCTCTGAGCAGCTCTTTGTCTGCTTTGGTGCACAGCAGAAAGGAAGCACTGTCTCCAAGCAGAGGATCGCCTACTGGCTCATTGACGCCATAACTATGGCATATCACGCCTAGGACGTGCCGCCTCCGGTAGGGCTATGAGCCCATTCTACCAGGGCTGTAGTGGCCTCCTGGGCCCTGGCCAGGGGTGCCTCTCTAACAGACATTTGCAGAGCAGCAGGCTGGGCAACACCCAACAACTTTGCAAGGTTCTACAACCTCCGGGTGGAACCGGTTTTGTCGCAGGTAGTGGCACGCATTACAAGCGGATAAGCCCGGGATAGCCGGCCGGGTGTATCACTTGCACATAGCGCCTTCCACCTCTTTTGAGCTGAAGACGTGTGCCATTAATTCCCTGTAGTGTTCACAAACTATGTTCCCTGGATGACTTCCTCCGAGCCCTGTGGTAGTCGAGTTTTCAGAGAGACTCGCTGCCGGCCCAGTACACGTGCTAACTAAGAGTTCTGTTCTGGGGTAGATGCTCCGCATGTGGCGGTTCCCTGTAAGGCAAACCCCATGTGATGTATATCTTCCGCTAATTCGTTTCCCTGTTGGCAAACTGTGTCTTCCTTGGGCAGAGTCCCTCTGCCCCAGTCGCCATGTTTGTAGTAACTCCTCCCCCGTTGGGTAGGATCTACCTTGAAGACACTCCACATGGTCAGAAAGACCATGTGATGTATTTTTCCACTTTAATATCCCCCCCTCTCTTTGGGCGAGGTGTGGTCTCCACGGTGTCCTCCCCCTGGGAGGGACACCCCCCGACTTGACCTGGTGGCCCAGTCGGATAATCCCCCTTCTTTTTTAGGGAGTGTAAAAAAAGAAGGGGAAAAGAGGCCACAACTGGGTTAGCCTGTCTCTATCTTTTGGGTAGTCGACTTGTCCTCAAAGGGCAGGTCGACACTCATAACTATGTTGGGGAAGGTTATGTGTCGACCTGGTGTGCTGGCTACGAGGCACACAGTGGTCTGCCCGTCACACACCGCCCGTTCACGTAACACAATTCAGCCAGTTGTGGCGTTTCGTATAGGGACCCCTAGTGTCACTACATCGACACAACGTCGAGTGAGTGACAGATAGGGAACATCCTGGTTACTTGTGTAACCTCCGTTCCCAAATGGAGGGAACGAGACATTGTGTCCCTCCTGCCACAACACTGAACTACCCGCTGAAATGGCTGGACCTTGTCTCGGCTCCTCAGCATTAAACCTGAATGAGTGGTTGCATACCAGCTCCTTTTATAACCGTATGTCCGGGGGAGTGGCAAGCAAATACCACTCGCCAATTTTCATTGGCCTTTTATCAAAGACCAGAGGTGTCTCGGGCTCCCAAGAGTGACCCCTAGTGTCACTACATTGACACAACATCTCGTTCTTTCCATCAGGGAATGGAGGTAACGCAAGTAACCAGGATGTTTTACAGGGATTTCTTACTAGCATGTTAACACAAATGTGGTCATGCAATTTTGCCATTTTACAAATGCCATTCACGTGTAGTAAGTGAGAAGACCATATTTGTGAATCAGCTTAACAAAAAAGTCTCAAAATTATCACCACACCAAAATTGCATTCATATACATTTTTGAAGCCAACTACAAAATGTCTTTAAGAAACATAAAGTAACTTTGCGGCACTAATCCAACAGAATATGAAATTATGTGTATTTTTGCATTTTGATGCATTTGATGGACAAAACCCTTCCAAAGACATTACGACATCATTATATTACACACAGAGTGATAATTCAAATAATAATTGAAAAAAATATGTTTGCGTTTGTTTGATTTACGATGTAAAGTAAAAATAAAATAAAAAATAATGCAAACATTCCTCGAAATGCTTCTTTAGATTTGACGTAGAATTCTTCGCAGTTGACAGGATATTAACTTTTGGAAGGCAGAGTTTACATTGCACAGTGATGTTTTTGCCTGTGTCTCCTAAGAAATGAAATTATCTCTAAAGATCCAGTGGTTAAATGCTAAGGTAGACTGTTCCATCTTCACCTGGCTGGCTAGTAGCAAGTATCAGTTCTGAGTGCAAAACACACAACCCTCCCCCTCTCTTCCAAAAACACTCAAAGACTTACCGAACGTAAATCAGCAGTGTGCTGATTTAGAATGAAAAATGTAAAAGCTTGAAAAAAGAGAATGATTAGGATGATCAGTAAATTAACCGTTTACTGTTGTTGCCTTGATAATATGTAATTATGTATCTATAAAACATTGCCGGTAGTCCGATTATGAGTATTTTAAAATGTAATTTAATCCAATTACAAGTACTCATTTTTTTGTAATATGATTATGTAATCCAGATTAAATGTAATCTGTTACTACCCAGCACTGTATAAACCGTATACATTTATATTATTATAATACACACTGCCACCTATAAACCATCTCTCTGTTATTCTAAAGCTGTTTTAAAGCTTACAATAAAACAGATGCTTGCCCTTTTCAGATTCCCCTTTTGCTGTCACGTTCATTATCCGGAGAAGTTAAGGTGATCAACACTGCTTATCATTTTATATCAGCACCAAGCAGACTATGGACTGGGAAAATAGGAAGCCAACCATCCCAGTTGCCCTGGCCTTCGGGTGATGCTCCTCTGCACACCCACACAGTTCTACTCAACTGACTCTGTGGTTTTAAGAGTTAGTTTAATTACAGCGGGCTAATTGAATTATAATTGCATAGTTACTCTGGGTCTAGTTGAAAATACAATCACACATATGCTTAAAATCAAACAAGGAAGAGCACACCCACATACTCGTTTGTTGATTAATAGACACACACACTTAACTTGAGTCTCGTCGTGCCATTTCATTGTCATCACGCAAACTCTTGCTCACGGTAGCCAAATGCTTAATGTTGTAGTTCAAAGAATTTAAGTTGTACAGAATACTTGGCAGATGTTCGAGATGTTTAATGAGTGAGTTCATTTTCCACCTCATTAGCCAGCAGTGGTTTTCCAGGAGAATGTGAATGTTGTCTGTCTTGTAAGCCATGGCTGTTGTTTAGCATGATATTGGATATGTGATGTCAAACCTTCAATATATATATTGGCTTGATGCTACTATGCAAAAACTATGGAGAGATTTATAATACCTGGTTCAACATGGCTTCACAGCCACATTTCTATGTGTACAAGCAAAGATTAAAAATAAAATGTTTTCATTTAGTTTTGTTCTGAGCAGAAACAGTATTTTTTTTTAGTTCCGGTTCAGGCATTCCGCAGCCTCCTTTCCAAATGGTAACCGGTCTCAATTAAATAAAAGAACGAAAAGAAAGAAAGAAAAGAATACCGTTCTTTTTATAATGACAGGGTGGGTTATATACCAGTTGCAATGTTTCCAGATCTCACAAGAGAAACAGGTTCAGACTGTTTTTCTTGTTTATTTATACATTGGTTTTTAAACTAGCGCTTTCCTTCAGAGTCAAAGTGCATGCTTATGTTCTACTAAAAATAGAAAAGCATAATTTTTTCTGGCAACAGGATGTGGTGTAATTTTGAAAATTTACTGTGATAAACCCTTTGGTCTTTGGTTTCATGAACGAATTATTTAAACAGAATTAACTGATTATTAACCGGTTACCAACATTTAAAAGTAAAGTTTTCACTTCAGAACAATTGAAAGGGATTTTGTTCCCATTTTCGGCAAAAAATCTATTTGTTTTCAGTTTTCGTTCCTTGAACCGTTTTTAGTCCTTGTACACAAGTACAAATGAGATTGTAGAACAATGGCGATGGCAAGCTTTTCAGTGTATAGCAATTCAAATTTAATTCTGTTCCTCACACAAAGCTATAGTATTGCTTAAGAAGACCTAAAAATATAACACATAGGTTATATGGACTACTTTTATGGTGCTTTTTTGTCATTTTGGGAGCTTTACAGCCCCTGTCCTATTCACTTTCATTTTATGGAAAGAGCACCATCAACATTTAACATCTCATTTTAAGTTCCACAGAAGAAAGAAATTCACAGAATAACATGAGGGTGAGTAAATGTTGACAGAATGTTCATTTTTCTCTTAAAATATCTGTAAAAAAAAATCACGTGGATGTATGCTGCGCTAAGGGTGCCAAAAAAGCACTACTCTACAGTATATCTATCTTTATGCACTAGAAATACAGAAATGGATCTGAAATGAGTCTAACATGGTGGTTGGTCACAGAACAGTTTGGTAGTTGGACAGCGCGTGGACTGTAGTACCACTCCACTACATGAGGAGCAGTACAGTAGCTCTGATATCGTAGGCAGCTAAATCTATTGGTTCAACTATGTTGCAATACTGCAGAATTTGAGATAATTGCTTCACCACATTCTTGTTAAAGAGGCCCTATTATGCTTTTTGGGATTTTGCCTTTCCTTTAGTGTGTAATATAGCTGTTTGTGCATGTAACATTTCTGCAAAGTTACAAAACACAAAGTCCATGCAAAAGGGAGTTATTCTCTCCCACAGGCAACACCGCTAAATAACTACAAGAAATGTCTGGATTGTAGTCCAGCCATTTCTTCCGTAAAGTATGTACGTCACTATGTAACACATCTGCATAATGCCCCCCTAAGGGCTACTTTGGCCTGCCCTCTAACAAACGTAATTATAGCAGAGGCCAGGATGAGTTGGGTTAGTGTTGTCGCCATGTCGAGAAGATGCTGTTTTCTTCACTGCGAAAGCAAAACCTCTTTGTTTGGACTTCCAAAGGCAGATTAATTGAAGAATCAATGGTTAAAATGTATTTGAATTATTTAGCAGTACAACCACAACCAATGCCAGATTTTCAAGACGGTTACTCCTGAAAGATGGTGCAGTTCCCACTTTGTTGGGACAATCTGGTGCTTCAGGATCACAACCTGTAACTATGTTTGATTATTTGTGGATTTATCTGCTACCGAGAGATCAGATGTGGAGTTTTGTGTTGTAGCTACGGTGTACACCCAGTGCACAGCTCTAGGCCTCTGCTAACCTGATAGCTAATGTTATTGTGTTGAAATAGTTTTGCTAATCAGCCAGGGGCCCACTTTTACCTACAATTGTGTAGAATTATGCAGATTGCTTGTCGTTCTTACTATCATGAATAGTGATCAAGTGTGGAGATGGATTTATTTTTACAAACTGTAATTTTATGTCTGCAATCCACGGTAGTTGCTCGGTTAACTTGCTATGTAATGTTATTGTTTTGATAAGGGTTTACTATTCAGTTGTGGGCCGGCTTTTACCTAAAACTGTGTAACAGAATGGTCGATCTCAAGAGTTCTTAAATAATTATATAAAAAGCTGTAATGTTACAGGCGCTATTCATGGTAGTCCACGGCTAACTTGCTCACTAACCGGGAGTAAGCCTTTGTTCTCCGTTCATAGCTCTGACGAAAAGAGTTCGGCTACACCCATTCCAGCAAAAGATGACTAACTTAGATGCACTATGTGTCTTATACTTGAAGCTTTGTTAGGTTCACAATAATGAACAGTGTACTTGTAAGAAAGCTACTAAATTAAAACTTACCACTGTGAAACGTTCTGCTCAAGTCGTGCTTGCTAAGGTGGTTCAGGTCGATCAGCTTGTTCTTCCAAACTTTCATTATTTCATTCATTATCAGACTCTGGCTCGAACTGGTATGGCAAAAACTGACACCACTGTTACCATAGTTACAATAGTGTTTACAGAGCTGCTCAGGAAGACCCGTGAGCTGAATCTCGGTTATGGTAAGGGGCGTTACATTTCCGACACACACTCTACACGGTTGACCAATCACAACAGATTGGGCCAGCTGACCAATCAGAGCAGAGTGGGCTTTTTGGAAAGGGGGGCTTTTAAGAGACAGGACCTAAATCAGACAGTTTTGGCCAGAGTATGAAGAGCGGGGAAAAGAAATGTACAGTATGAGAAAAATTGTGTGTTTTTTGAACATTAAAGCATGTAAACCTATTCTAGTAGACACCCAAAATAAAATTATGAACCTGTAAATTAGCATAATATGGGCTCTTTAAAGTGGACAGATTCTCTCATCTGCAACAATATAATTAAAATTCTTCTGTAGAAATGTAAATCCTCAGCAATGATAGAACTTTGTAAAATCTAATCTAAATGTCTAATCCAATATTACATCATTAATTGTTGTGTCTTTTGTTTTTCACTGACAGGCAAGTTAAAAGCTTACCTGTTCTCAGTAACTGTATTATATCTGTTTATACATTATGTCCTTTTTTAAAATATTTATTTAGTTTTTAACTTGAAAGAAAGTTTAGGGACATTGAAAGGGGGAATGGAATCCAGATTTGATGCTGACCAGATTTGAACGTGTATTTTGTGAGCACAACACAATTTCACACTTTGTTACATCTCAGTCCATCTACCCTTATTTCTCATGCATTTATCTGTCTGATAAAATGTCCATATATCTCAGAAAGATTTAGCATGTTAATGTGGGTATGACATATTGATAGGATATTGTTCTTGGCAGACTAAATCTGCTACGATGCTGCTGCAGAGCAAGTATGGAGACTCACTACTGCTAGAAAATACACAGACTACTGAGATAAGCATGTGAAAATGCTGCTGCTGTTGCACAATTAGTCAAAATGCAAAACATTCTGCATTGAGCATGTATGACATGGTGCTGCACAAACAGACATACAAACAATCCCCAAGTAGCAAATCCAGACAAGTGCAGCTGGGGTGGATGTGGGTTTCAGAGAAAAGCTCTCGCAGTGTGCAGCAATGAAACGACTTATCTGCAAAACTGAGCAATTGAAATGTTAGACAAAGGGAGAGACGCAAGTTGACGCAAGCTACAGGGTTACATGTCAGAGGACCAGTCAGCTTATACCATGCATGCCGATTGGCTTAACATGTCACATGTGAGCGAGCCAATTGGCTTACATTTAACAAGTTTAAAAAAGCTTGCCCCACACAGAGTTTCATGGCTGAACTTTGGTCATCTATCTATCTATCCATCTATCTATCTATCTATCTATCTATCTATCTATTAGCTGTTGATTTAACACGCTAATACAGAGCAATTAATTATATAAAAAAGAACTTGTTAAAAAAATGTACTCAATTAATTATGTTCCCAGTCCATAATAAGGAATATTCCTACCATCGGAGCAATTCAAGCTTGAAGTACCATCTGTTTTCTCCAGGGGGCAGTAAGTGAAACTCCAGCTGTGCAGGCAGCTGTGCAGAGAACAAAACACACTCAGACAGCACAAGATGAGAACACGTTCTTGCGTTCAAACACAGGTGGACGGAGCATAAATCGGAACGCAGGGATCTCAAGACGTATTTTTCAAACAACCTTTAACTTGACATAGCAACCTTAAAACAGTATGTTTATGATGCAACCCAACTAAAATGAGACGCGTCTGTCTGATGCAAGTGTACACTGGCATGTGCTTAGACAAGCACTAACAATATAATTGCGGACTGATTGAAGAATTCGATTGCAAAATTAATTGCTGTGAACTGTAGGCCAGTGATTGGTTTATGTTCAATAGTATGGAAATTAACAATATATTGGATTCTAAAGCCAATTTTAGTATTGTCTTATCAATGCTTTACTTGTCTGCCACAACAATGTAATGCATTTTAATGATCTGATTTTTTTTTATTTTTATAATATATATAATGATTTAAATATAACTATGTACAGAATATGTACTGTATGTATATATATATATATATATATATATATATATATATATATATATATATATATATACATAGAAAATAATTGATTACGTGCATGTGGAGGATTTGTTGATTTTCCTGTGTTAGACACCTCACCATCTAAAGAGCAGGTCAAAGCCAAAGAGCGCAGAAAATCCATGCATACTCTAATCTCCTGGACTGGTGCACTCCATCTGAGAATGACCTTTACCAAACCTCCAGCAAATGTTGTTAAGCACATGCACTGTCCTGGTTATTCATGCAGAACTGTGCACACCATTGCATTGTTATTTGCGAATGCCCATCCATATTAGCTGAAGAGTTATGAGCAGGGGACACAAGCGGTTTGAATTCACACAGGGGCGAGAAAACAAGCGAGCTGTTAATGCACGCATAATTAAACATTCCACCAAACCAAACCAACCCAACACTTCCAAATAATCCTTTCAGGTTTAGAGGCTCAGTAGTGATGTCCAGTTAATTGTTGCCAGCCACATCTCACTAGCTGTCAATGCATCTCTATCTAATGAAGCTCATTTTAATGAACCAACAGAAGAGGAGTGTTCAGATATGAGGACCACGAACACAATCACCAGCATACTTATTAAACGCATGGAGAGGAACATCAGAACACTGTGTGTGTTTATGCAGCCCCTGGGTAGTTTGTTGGCAGTTTGTCATGTAAGAGCTTATATTTCTTACAGGCAGTCTTAGTGGCCCAGCCATATTTGAATCAAGCACACTATGTTTATTCATCAGCAGAGGGCAGTGAGAGAGTAACTTTAAGACAAACAGCTGAAGTTGAAGAGGATACAGTGAAGTTTAGCTTTTTGTTTTGGCTTTTTTGGGGGTTTGATATAGATTTGTGATTGATTTTCTGTCTGAATGTGATCTTTGAGACATTTTAAATGTTGTGGGGATACTATTTAATGAGCTTTCAATTTAAAGAATAAATGCAGCTGCAAGCAGTAATTAGTGGAATTAAGCAGATTTATGAAGCTACCAGAAAGTATAAACCAAATGGTCTTTGTGTTTTCTGTGCTTAATAATTGAAAATTATAGGATTTTTTTTCTCTCTGACATCTCACTGTATACAACAGTTCATCAGTAGACTATTTTATACCTCTTATAACTTTTGTCAAAAATATTGCAGCTATTGACACCTGTCAGTTCATAATGCTTGTCCTTTGCTTCAGAGAAATTGCTAGATTTAACATGTATGTGTACAAAACTTGAATGTGTGCTGTGACAAATACCATCTTTGTTACATCTGCGAGAGTCAAAAACAGCCAACATTTCTGTCTTTCTAAAAAATAAGGGTGGCTGATTTCAGAATGACATGCAACCCTTACCTTCTTCAACCTTCTTTATAACATTCTTCTGATTGAAAAATGCATCCATTATTAATTGCAGGGGTAAGCTGGTAAATAAATAATAATAACAACAAAGAAAAAATCATAGTGTTAAAAATACTTGGGAAAATTATTTATCACGGGAAAAATTTTAATATTTTATTTACGCACATGTTGGAAGAAGGAAGAGTGCACATTCAACAAGTGATCAGCATTGGCCAATGTGATTAGAATATGCTAACGATGCTAACATTAGCACAAATCTGCTGCCGATAGATGGATGCATTTACTGCAAGCCTACAACATTGATCTCTGCACCACTGAGTTGAAAGGGTGTATTCAATGAACCCTAATACTAAAAACAAAAAAGTATAAGTTAAAGGGGTCATGACATGCCTTTTTTATTATTTTAATATGCTCCTTTAAGTTCACTTATAATATTAGTCAAGTAGTTTACACAAAAAACAGTCATATATTTGTAAAACATGATCATTTTCGACCCTCATTCTAACCCTCTGTCAGGAAACGCTTGGTTATGGTGCTGCTTCTCCTTTAAGACTTAACAATAAATGTGATTGGCTCACTGCTCTTGACTGAACTGCTCTCTCCTCTTGCCATCTCACAGCTCACCACTACTGGGTGGGGCTACGGAGGTCATATGGTAAGGTAGGTGTTGATGTGTTATTGTGGAGGTGATCAGATGCAAATGTCTACCACAGTGTGACATCACAATGTGGAGGAAGTAGAGAACGAGTTATTTTGATAGATTGGTTTCAACAAATGTTCTTTTTGCAGTGAGGAGGAACCTTTGAGTTCTGAAACTAACAGTATGTTTTTATAGAACAGTAACCTCTTATATGTAAAAAATCAAGGGAATTGTGATTCCTCAGGTCATGACCCCTTTAAAAGTCTCATTAAGAGATCTAGGGGGTGCTACACAAGTTATTTGTAAAAGGATAACCCACATTTAAAGGAATTGTTTACCCACAAATTATAATTCTCTCATCATTTACTCACCTTTATGCTGTCTCAAACTTGTGTTTTATGTGTAGGTCCATGAAAACTCAACATATCTATTTTAATTTCACAAACTTATAAAAGCCATTTCCAAAGATCATATGTAAATATATATATATATATAAAATTGCAGATCCATTTGATTAGCAGTTCATAAGAAGTTTTTCAGTGGTTTAACCTAAAATGTAAAATCACTCCACCAGGAAAAATTTTTTTCACCATGAGAAAAATAACTTGCATGTTAAATCTCTAGCTCCAATGCAGTAGTGATGTTTTGAATATTGCAAATTTAACAACTAGTTGCTGGGCAACCATAAATCCCATCCATCTCAGAATTACACAAAATGCAATTAGCCACAATCCCTTCATGCATGCAAAGTTTGGTGATATTGCCATAGGGATAAAAAGTTATTGCTGCTCAGAATGAGCAATAATAATAGGCTAGGATTGAAGCAACTCTTAAAATCATTCATTTGAAACATGAGGGAGAAAAAGTGTTATTTGCTTGGGTTATATGGGAAGCAAGTTGAACTGCTGCTGTTTTCCATTAGATGTCACTTCATTGCCTCTTTGCTGGTGTCACCCTATCTCAAATCTCTTTTTCTCCCCATTTTTTCCCCCATATTCTAACACACACACACACACACACACACACACACACACACACACACACACACACAACACATATACCCCTCGCATTCATCAGACAATAAAAGAACTGAATGACAAAGACTTGGAAGCCGAGCCGAGATGTCCACTGCATGCATTATAGAGGAAGTCTCTGTACAGAGAATGTGAGAGGTAAGGCAGGGGATAGATCTCTGAGCTGAAACACATTGCAAATGGAGAAATATCCTGTGCAGCCCTTTAAGTTTTGGGCTCATTTCATCTCAATGTGCTGTCATGCCAGCCTGCCAACCCCTCCAATTCATTATCAGTTCCTCTGACAAGCATGTGGAATAATCATGTATAGTAATCCATTATTCCACAGCTATATCTACTGGCTGAAAATGTTGCTTGAGCAAGAGATCATAGAAATGAGACAATGGACATGTTTTTAAGGCATTCATTCACTCATAAAAGGGATAAGAATCTGTTTTTTGCCCTCTGTAACTGATTAAAATATTTTTTAATGTAAGCTATCAATTTGTATGTATTGGAGGGGAACGTAGTTGCATTTCACTAGATTTGCATTTCCTTAAAGGGAGAGTACAACCCCCCCCCCCCCCTTTTCTCACCCTCATCTTGACTTTCTTTCTTTCTTTCTTTCTGTCGTTTGGAACAACATGAAAGAGTAAATGATGACAGAATTTCATTTTTAGGTGAAATATATCTTTATGTAGAATAAAAAACATTCGACTTAATTTACATGTCATAATAATTTTGTTTACAGTGTGCAAATGCACGATGAAGGTCTTTGACATGTTTCAATGTTTTTTAATAAAGATTTTCAAGCTAGAACAGTTTGCAGAAATGTATATACAGGTGCATCTCAATAAATTAGAATGTCGTGGAAAAGTTCATTTATTTCAGTAATTCAACTCAAATTGTGAAACTCGTGTATTAAATAAATTCAATGCACACAGACTGAAGTAGTTTAAGTCTTTGGTTCTTTTAATTGTGATGATTTTGGCTCACATTTAACAAAAACCCACCAATTCACTATCTCAAAAAATTAGAATATGGTGACATGCCAATCAGCTAATCAACTCAAAACACCTGCAAAGGTTTCCTGAGCCTTCAAAATGGTCTCTCAGTTTGGTTCACTAGGCTACACAATCATGGGGAAGACTGCTGATCTGACAGTTGTCCAGAAGACAATCATTGACACCCTTCACAAGGAGGGTAAGCCACAAACATTCATTGCCAAAGAAGCTGGCTGTTCACAGAGTGCTGTATCCAAGCATGTTAACAGAAAGTTGAGTGGAAGGAAAAAGTGTGGAAGAAAAAGATGCACAACCAACCGAGAGAACCGCAGCCTTATGAGGATTGCAAAATCGATTCAAGAATTGGGTGAACTTCACAAGGAATGGACTGAGGCTGGGGTCAAGGCATCAAGAGCCACCACACACAGACGTGTCAAGGAATTTGGCTACAGTTGTCGTATTCCTCTTGTTAAGCCACTCCTGAACCACAGACAATGTCAGAGGCGTCTTACCTGGGCTAAGGAGAAGAAGAACTGGACTGTTGCCCAGTGGTCCAAAGTCCTCTTTTCAGATGAGAGCAAGTTTTGTATTTCATTTGGAAACCAAGGTCCTAGAGTCTGGAGGAAGGGTGGAGAAGCTCATAGCCCAAGTTGCTTGAAGTCCAGTGTTAAGTTTCCACAGTCTGTGATGATTTGGGGTGCAATGTCATCTGCTGGTGTTGGTCCATTGTGTTTTTTGAAAATCAAAGTCACTGCACCCATTTACCAAGGAATTTTGGAGCACTTCATGCTTCCTTCTGCTGACCAGCTTTTTAAAGATGCTGATTTCATTTTCCAGCAGGATTTGGCACCTGCCCACACTGCCAAAAGCACCAAAAGTTGGTTAAATGACCATGGTGTTGGTGTGCTTGACTGGCCAGCAAACTCACCAGACCTGAACCCCATAGAGAATCTATGGGGTATTGTCAAGAGGAAAATGAGAAACAAGAGACCAAAAAAATGCAGATGAGCTGAAGGCCACTGTCAAAGAAACCTGGGCTTCCATACCACCTCAGCAGTGCCACAAACTGATCACCTCCATGCCACGCCGAATTGAGGCAGTAATTAAAGCAAAAGGAGCCCCTACCAAGTATTGAGTACATATACAGTAAATGAACATACTTTCCAGAAGGCCAACAATTCACTAAAAATGTTTTTTTATTGGTCTTATGATGTATTCTAATTTGTTGAGATAGTGAATTGGTGGGTTTTTGTTAAATGTGAGCCAAAATCATCACAATTAAAAGAACCAAAGACTTAAACTACTTCAGTCTGTGTGCATTGAATTTATTTAATACACGAGTTTCACAATTTGAGTTGAATTACTGAAATAAATGAACTTTTCCACGACATTCTAATTTATTGAGATGCACCTGTATATATATATATATATATATATATATATATATTATTTTTTTCATTGTAGGCCTACTGTATTAACTATGTTCTATGCAGGTGTGAGAGGGGTGCTTATTCATTTATTTTGGAGTGTTTGTAAGAATATTGAAAGGAATTATACAGTATATATACTTCTATTCAATTCTGTTTGCAAAGGGAATGTTGAAATCTAAAATGTATATTTACCACTGATACACTAAAATCAGAACATATAATATAACCATCTTATATATATATATATATAGAGAGAGAGAGAGAGAGAGAGAGAGAGACAGAGAGATTTTATTGGTGCTGTTTTGAAGGCATAGGTTGTCACACCAAATATTGATTTAACTGTTTTATGTTTACTGGACTTTGTATGATGTTAACTGATAAATGTAAACTATTTATGGCATTATTTTTTAAGATATCCTCACTATGCAAAATTTAGCAAAACTATGCAAAAATTTTCACAAGTGCCTAAAATGTTTGCACAGTACTATATACTGTATATACGTATACACTTTATTTTACTTTTTTATATATACTTTTATTTTGAAAGTATGCATCTGAGATTTACAGTATATGCAATATATATTGTATGCACAATTTCCCCTTTCTCTTGAACTTTGTCATTTCAAACAATGAATAATTAAACAGAAAAAAATACATTTAAAGAGTACGAGAAACACCATGATGATGGTTTCTCTGTTCAGTTTTAGTTTTTCTTAGTGTTGGTAGTTTTTCCTCCCTCGTGAGAGTTTTCTGTTCTGTTTTTTTACCTTTTATTTAATAAAGTATAATTTTTTGCATTCCTGTGTTTGGGTCCTCATTCCAGTCCTGAAATTCCCTGACAGAATGATCTGACAAAGTATGGACCCAGAAGGAAGTTTTTTTTATTCTTTTTGTTCACATCCTCCCACAAGAAATAATGCCAAGCAGTCCAAGAAGCTCTTCGAATTTTGGTAGGAGGACAAGTCAGTGAGGGGGTATGCGTTGGAGTTTGGGTCTGAGTGAGCCCATTAGATCTTGTGTCCCAGAGATGGGTGAAGGGGGAAGTCTTGCCGCTACCATTAAGTTGGCCGTGAAGTGGGATGAGTTTATCTCAGTCTGTGCCTCAGAGAGCTTCCTTCCTTCATCCCAGCCGGAGGACAAAAATACTCCTGCTCATCCTACCACTCCAAGGAAGAAGACTGCTGTGCCCAAGCTCGTCGCTGACCGCCAGGAGGCAGAGGAGCCCGCTGCAGACCGCCAGGAGACGGCCAAGTCTGCAGCATGGCAGGAGGGGTCCAAAGCCGCTGCAGCCTCTCTGGAGGCCGCCAACGTCCCATCTACCTCATCAGCGGCCACTACCCAGTCAGTCCGGTTCCCTGTGGCCACCACCCAAACTGACCCCTATCCAGCGGCCGCTAACCAGACAGACCCCTATCCAGACCCTATCCAGTGGCCACCGGCCAGTCAATCCAGTTTCCTGCATTCACCACCCAAGCAGACCCCTGTCCAGCGGGACAGCTCAAACTGTCCAGTAACCTGCGTCCACAGACTCTGGACCAGTCTGGGCGGCGGCCGCAGTGTACTGGACAGCTTGAGTGACAGATATTGTTGTGTACCAAACAAGACAGCACGTACAATGCAATACAGTTGTCGTCTGAACATAACAGCCACTCCGACTTCAACACCATCGCTGTTAATTTTTGTACTATTTAAGAATGCATTTCCTTCCATCAATGCTATAAATTGTATATTGTGATAAATATCGATATCGAGCAATATGAAAAAAATATTGTGATAATATTTTTGGCCATATCACCCAGCCCTACTAACGAATATAACTAGGAGGTCCAAGTCTGGCTGGTTAGCTTCCACAGTTAACCCCTGCTGGTAGATGCTGTTGTTGCACCATTATGCAGGCAAAAAGCAAATTTTAAATGTGTTGTTCTGTCAGTTGATTTTGACCAGAAGAATCTAGGTGCATCCCAAACCATACACTTCTGCACTTCCTTACATAAATCACTGCTTCGTCACTGCTGACACAACACGTGTTTGATTGCACCACAGAAAAAGGTAAACTTGCGTGATGAAAAAATGTCCGATGGGAGATGCTGCTTGACAGTAATTTGACAGAATGGAGACGATGTCAGAATACTGGAACATGTTACAAAACATACATAAATAAATAAATCTACAAAATAGCAATTAACCATAAAAGTGATAATACAAATAGATAATCAGCATAGTATCCAAGTGAAGACGTTAGTTGTGTTTGATTTAAACCTTTTCTACCAAGAAATCTAACCAAAAATTGTATCAAATAAGATTTCTGAGATGTGAATCGCTTTGAACTTTTAACATATTCTAAGAAGCTCTTCCTTTCTCTGCTAATTAAAGCTAGCCAGATAGTCTAAATTATTACAATGCAAGCAAGCAGATACCCTTAACTGTCTGCCCTCACTCTCTGAAACTGCTACCTTGCCCAAAGAACTGATGAAGACCTTAATAATGAGTGAAACTCTGAACCCCACACTGTGGCCAATCATGGCATCCCTCCTTGGGGCGGTCAAGGCTATGTCAGTGTCCACTGCCTCCTGCTTAACCCATTTCAGAGAAACTCTCTCTGCAGGAGGCAACCAACGGGGCTCAGACAGCCCTGATGTGAGTAAGGAAAGTGGGGAGACATCCTCCGATAAGACAAAAGAAGAGACATCGAAAAGTCCAGAATAAATAGGAATTTAGCAAAGAGCTGAGGCAATAGACAAAAGGCTACAGTGTTTTGGATCAGTCCTTTTACCTTGTTTTATCTGAAGGTCAAGTTGTGATTTTAAAATACTCAGATGTCAGTATTCTTAAATAATAAGTACTGTATGACTTGATTTACGCAACAAATGCCAACAAATGCTGAACAATTTATTAAAATTTTCGTATGCCTTCAGAAAACCTTGTGCGAGTGTTAGCATTGTCAGAATATGATGCACAAGCAGCATGGATGATTTATATGATACTTTCGGGTGCTTTTTTTAATCTTTAAAGCTACACTATGTAATTTTTTTTTTTTAATTAAAAAAAAAAAATAACAAGGTTTTTAAATGAGAGAGTGCAACAAAAATCCATCTTCCAAACCATGTCTTTACCCAAATACACTTTGATAAACCTATAATAATGATATTATATTATAAATATTTTAGAGCTGTCAGGATGGATTTCGTGGGAAATTGCATATATACGTCATTCGCCTGTGCGTGTTGACATCATATCCATACACAGAGAAAATAAGATCCGGCTACTGTAGCGCATGTGTGGGAGTAGCTGAAGCTGAAAGTTTGTTGTCACAACGAACGAGAAAAATTGACCATGGATCATTCAAAACGGCAAACCTCCAGGGAATCACTTTGTAAAAACAAAAAACCCCCGAACAGAGCAGAGTCTACAAGCATAAAGTGAAAGCGACAAAGTCTGTAATAAAACCTGAATCAACATCGGCTTGGCTTTTCAGAGGTTGCGACAACTCCAAGTTCTGAAAGGATTCAAAAGCGACCCAGAGATGGCTTTTTCCTTACTCAACAAGTAAGATATTTTATTGATATGGTTTATGTATAACTGTGTAATCACACACACACACACACACACTGTAATCGGTGCAGAACTTTTCACTTGCTAGCACACGTGTGTATTTTCTTTATAACGGTAATAATTTGTATAAATAAATCCTTTAGTTCTAGGCTTTCCAAGGACATGTGAGTCTTGAAATGATGTTGACCACTGGTTGGTATCGATGACAATCTATAAATTAGTTACTACTGTGGTCTATTTGGCCAGAATATCCTGCAGTTATAAAAACTTTACAACGTTTGACCTTATCAGACTAGCAATCATTGTGTCTAATGTTAACGAACGTTGCCTAACTTTTGTAACATTTATTATTATTTTAAAACATCAATGTTTCCAATAAGTCAAAACAACAGCATAAGATATGGCACTTATCCGCTCAGATTATGTTTTCAGATATCCGTCTTTTCCTTTCTTTCATTAATTATTTGTCCATTCGCTTTGATAAGATGTCCTGTATTCATGTGTACACCGGTCCATCGAACCACATTCATCCGCGCAGAGGAGCAGAGCTGAACCACAACCGAAACAATGTTCTTCCGCAAGACACATGTAGTTTTATTTTTTAACTGCTAAAGGGCCAAAAGTTACATAGTGTAGATTTAAAGTGAGTCACTATTAACTGCCATTGTAATGACAAGACTGACCAGGATTATCTGTAAATTTCTTCCTTTTGTGTTCAGTATTAGAAAGAGAATGGGTTTGGAATGTCATCAGGATGAGTAAATTATGACAGAATGTATTATTTTGGGTTTATCTATGTATCTAAAGAATAAATTAATTGGCAGAGAAGGCCGAAGAAGCCCACTTGAGTTTGATTTTTTTTTCTTTACAGCAGAATTGCTTGAAGACAATTAAAATATGTTTTAATTAGAGGGCTTATAGCTACATTTCCATCTGAACTCAAACATAATGCATAGCCTATTTAAAGTTGTTAGGCCATCAATTAAAAAATACAGGAAACTTTCTAAAACTTCCATGTGTCTAAAACTCGATGTTTTGCATCTTTTTGTTTTCAGGGCCTGTGCTCATATTGTTGGTACCCATGAGCATTATTTGCAATTTACATGTATATTACAGCATCTGTAGTATACCAGCACTCTCATTTATTATCTGCATGGTTAGAGGAAGGGCTGAATGATTTGCATAAAAAATCTAATTGTGATTATTTTGAAAAATATTGCGATTGCAATTTGAACTATGAAAAAAAAAAAAAAAAAGTAAATGTTTCCTTTTGACCAAAATGAAGTCTACTGCCAACAGAAATACTGTTCAAAGGTGTTCACACTTGAGTCATCTTAAAATAAAATAAACTCTAAAAAATACAGTGAAAGAGAAAAAAACAAAACAAAAAAACAACAACAACATTCATATCACATTCACATTGTTTTATTTTGATTAAGCCTTTTAGAGTTGAGTAACTATGGAATGAACCACAGCTTCATATTAGTTATGGCAACCAACTCCGGACCAAGTCTTGTATTCTGTCAACTGTCAGAAAGTATACATCCCAAAGTGATCATTTAATGGAAATTAAAATTTAACTTCTGTATAATATTAAACTGGAATAGGAAAAAAAATAAATAACACTGCATTCAAGGGAAATATATAATTAGAATATATAACTCATTTTCAAGCCGTTGCTCATTTATAGCCACAAAAATAAAATGGGCATCAATTTCTTTGTAATTACTATTAATGTTGGCACTTGTGAAGCCATTTCGTATAAATATCCGTTGTAATTTCTCAAGTTAGTGCAATTTGAGTGGGTGGAACAAGTTGGCTCAGAAGGTACAGATTGTTTTGCCATAAACACACCAAACTTTGGAAACAACACAGCTTTTTACAGTAACCTCTAACCAGGCTCCAACAGACAAGAAAACAATAGCCCTTTAAATTACAACTCAGAATGGATGTCCAGAAAGGGGGCTTGTTTGGCAGGAAATTTTGAGGAACCTGGGAAATCAATTGCTTAAGAGGGTACTTGTTCATTTCCAATATTATCTGTCACACCTCCTCTGCAACTCATAAACAGTTTTTAATATCAGTTTCAAAAGCATTGTTACTCAAAATGTTCTCCTGACCTTGATGATGAGCAAACGAGTTGTTTTGTTGTGCCTGTGAGCAAGGCATTTACAGTTCGGAATTTAAATGTAAAAATTATAAAGGCTCAGCTGTATTGCCTACACATTTGAATGCTGCTACTGTGATAACATAGTAAATGGAGTTTTACACAATGTATTATTTATTCAACCTGGTCTCATAGAATTACGTTACTTAACCTACAGTACATTTTTGCTAAATTATTTTTACGTGGCTTGATGTACATATCGTATCATATCGTACAGCAGTTTCCTAGTAAAATGAACACTAGAGGCACTACAGCATCAATGACTTGTGAGACAATACTGTACATTTTAATATTTGCATCAAGCAATACATTTATAACTTGTTCAAGTGCAGTCGAATTGCGTGGTAGCTCAGCTGACATCGCATTGCACTTGCGATGCAAAAGGACCAGGGTACGAGTTCTGAACAGCTCGCAAGTCTACACGTGAGTGAAAGCACCATAAATGCACCACAAACACTATCCATTAGGTTTAAGGTTTAGGGCAGGGAGATAGGTTTAGTTGATCTAAAAAAAAAAAAAAAAAAAAAAACACTTGATAGAGCATCAACCTTAAAAAAATACTTTTTTTACTCTCATTGCCACAATGCCACGAGTCGTATAAGGAAACACATTGTATAATTTCTCAAATTGTTGCCACAGCCATGTAATTTTAATGGGATCAAGCTCTATATAAGTCTACTTTTTTAGGAGACATTATCATGTATAATTTTGTTAATAATTACTAACAAAAGTATTGGATAACACAAACCAGTTGTTACGATGCTGGCAAAGACAATGATGAAGACGATGAAGTAACGAACCCAAGTGCAGTTTATTTCCAAACGTGATAACCAGTAACCATAACTATAAATGTGAACAAAACAAAACATAAACATGAACGACTTGACTTGACATGACATGACATGACATGACATGACATGACATGACATGACATGACATGACATGACATGACATGACATGACATGACATTAACAATACCTTACCCTAGACAATGGCAAACTTGAGGGCTTAAATACAAGGACATGGGTAACAGGTAAACAAGACAACCAATCACAAGACTAAACTATAAACAAGATAACAAGACTAAATGAACTTAAACCAATGAAAAGACAAGACTAATAACAAAGTAATCAAACAATGAACTAATGAAAACAAGACGCATGAACAGGGGAAACACATGACAAGATCACATGAGGGAACAGGAAATCACATGACATGACAGGAACTAAACTTGAAAATAAAACACATGAAAACAAGAACAAAACACATAAACATGACACAAATATCATGTACTTGATGTGCATTTGTTTTGTGAAGCTGCTTACAGTTGCACTTTGTCAGTATTATTGCTATTATAATTATATTTGGGTGTAATATCTTACTGTAATGTAAAGTGTTACTGCTCAATTTTCTTCAGACTGTCCAAATTGGAAGATGGAACTGACCATCATGTGGTGCCTCTGACGCTGCAAAATAGAGCACTAATTTAGGAGCTTGCTGCTCAGACACCTGGCGCGTAGAATTACAGACACTAAGAAACAGCTTTGGTGTCCTCTGGCCCTCTTTAAAGGGCAATCCATAATTGCTACAACTGACAGGCCGTTAGTGGCAGAACAATTGAAAATGCCTTTCCACAATTGCCATGCTTACATAACCCTCTGCAGAGACCACAGTACTGCAAATGTGCATCACTTCTGTATACTGCAAAAGTTTTTTCCCCCTCTATTTGTGCATAATTAAGTGACATTTTCAGCTCTTCTTCGGTTACAATTATCTATGTTTTTGATGGTCCTAAATCAGCCCAGTTCAGGCTGAATTTCAACTTTCTGCCCTTGCTCATCAGGCAGATATGCCTTGGTTTGATATATTTTAGACAGTTAAAAGGTGAAGTATTTCAAAGGTGAAGATGCTTCGAAAACTTCCTTTGTCTTGTGTACAGCCATTTCTTATTGTCCTGTTTTCACAGCTCTGTGATCTGGTGGAATCCAACCCACGTGATCCATCAACTTCCATGTGAATAAGCACAGGTAATTACAATCAGTGCCCAAATGTTGACAGTAGAGGCAATCAGAGACGGCAAATGATTATACTGACATGTTTCTAATTCTCGAGTGGAAACATTTCTTTCCATTTCCTTAATGAATGCTAGATAAAACTCATACTAACAGTAGAATATTTTATACATGTGTGCCCTTTTTGAGAGCACATGCTGTTATCAACATCAGTAATACTTCAAAAGGTTTGTTGACTCTAAAATTATTCCCCATGGCTTTGGTATCAGAAGTGTGCTCGGGTCTACTTTTCCATTCTTGTTTACACAAAACCTCTGCCTGCGTTCCTGGAGATTGTGAGCAAGCCTGTTTTCTGTGATATCATGTCTGCCTTCATCCCTGATAAGCTAATGACTGCTGTTCACTTACGTTATACCACAACAAAACTCACAGGATAGAGCACTGACATCATGTGATCAGATTATGTGCTGTAAGCAAATAGTGTTCATTTTGTACGTTTTCATGTGTGAGTAAATCAGAAGTGTGTAATTTTTCTCAACGCTATAATACTTTTTCCATCCCAGCTTAATATGCAGAGGCAGTTACCTAGTTACTATGTCATAGTTTGTCTGAGCATCTAGGCCATCTTGCAAAGCAACTTTGGCTTAGCCAATAGAGTGCAACAATGCCTGGCCTGTTTTCAGCCATGTTGGTTCCGGAAGTATTTTTTCCTATTCATTTTGTAACTGGGTTAGGTCTCTGTGTTAGGGAATGATAACACCCCTTTATTGCATATATTGAAGTCTGCGCCTTCCTGATTACACGGGGTAGCTGATTTAGGCATATAAGATGCAGGTGTGTGTTCTCGATTAAGTTTAGTTTTAAACAGCTGCTTTTCGAAGAAGATATCCTCCCATAGTTTTGTTTAATTTCTTTTTGTGTAATTTTCTAGCTTCTGCCTCACTATAAACCAGTGGCGTAGCAGCCACGGGGGATGTGGGGGACACGTCCCCCGCACTCTTTAAAAAGGTGATTTTTGTCCCCCGCAATTTTCCAAGATAAACCCATACCGAGTCCAAATGGTTGATTTGTATACAGTATTCTTTGAGTTTTGTTACTTTGGGCTGATTGAGCGACCATCCAGCCAATCACAGGTGAGTTTCATGAGCCAAAACAACCCTTACGTAATAGGCCGTCAATCAGACAGTCTAATCAATGCAGCTCCATTAATTTCTAAAACGTTGCTTTCAACAATGCTCATTTATCCATGTTTTATATCGGCACTGATGTTGATCTAATTTAATAATCTAGATATGAGGAACACACAAATGAGAGTTATTTTTTGGCATATATTTCTTAATTGGCAGCATTATGTGAAATGCACTGCAGAAAAAACAAAACAAAGGACAATCCTTCTTTTAAGCACACTTTTCTTTTATATCAGCACATGAGTCTTTATTAAAGCTACACTATGTATTTTTTTATTTGTTAAGAAATAACAAAATGTTATTAATGAGAGAGTGCAACAAAAATCCATCTTCCAAACCATGTCTTTATCCAAATACACATCGGCTTTGCTTTTCAGAGGTGGCGACAACTCCGAGATCTGAAAGGATTTAAAAGCGACACAGAGATGGCTTTTGTCTTACTCAGCAGGTAAGATATTTTATTGATATGGTTTATGTATAACTGTGTAATCACACACACACACACACACACACAGACACATCTGTTTGTGTGTAGTGAAATACAATAATTATACTGTAATCGGTGCAGAACTTTTCACTTGCTAGCACACGTGTGTATTTTCTATATAAAGGTAATCATTTATGTAAATAAATCCTCTACTCCTAGTCTTTCCAAGGACATGTGAGTCTTGAAATTATGTTGACCACTGGTTGGTAATAATGACAATCTATAAATTAGTTACTACTGTGGTCTGTTTGGCCAGAATATCCTGCAGTTATAAAAACTTTACAACGTTTGACCTTATCAGACTAACAATCCTTATGTCTAATGTTAACGAACGTTGCCTAACTTTTATAACGTCATTTATTTCAAAACATCAATGTTTCCAATAAGTCAAAACAACAGCATGAGATATGGCACTTATATGCACTGATGGCATGTTTTCAGATATTCATCTTTTCCTTTCTTTCGTTATTTATTTGTCCATTCGTTCTGATAAGATGTCCTGTATTCATGTGTACACCTATGCCTCAAACCACATTCATCTGTGCAGAGGAGCAGAGCCGAATCACAACCAAAACAATGTTCTTCCGCAAGACACATGCAACCGCTAGAGGGCCAAAAGTTACATAGTGTAGCTTTAAGTAATGCTTTTTACATTATGTTTGTGAAGTAATAGTTTGATAGGTTGTTTTTGCCAATTAAAGCAGATTACTTGATCTGTGTTAAATATGTAAATCTATTTTTAATATCAGCTCCTGTTTTTAACCTATATGTTGGTGTGCAGTCGACAAACTGTTGGAAAATGATAGATCTGCTGTGTTCTTAGAACACTTTACTGAAGGGAATAGATACAGTATATTGCCAAAAGTATTCGCTCATCTGCCTTTAGACGCATATGAACTTAAGTGACATCCCATTCTTAATCCATAGGGTTTAATATGATGTCGGCCCACCCTTTGCAGCTATAACAGCTTCAACTCTTCTGGGAAGGCTTTCCACAAGGTTTAGGAGTGTGTTTATGGGAATTTTTGACCATTCTTCCAGAAGCGCATTTGTGAGGTCAGACACTGATGTTGGACGAGAAGGCCTGGCTCGCAGTCTTCACTCTAATTCATCCCAAAGGTGCTCTATCGGGTTGAGGTCAGGAATCTGTGCAGGCCAGTCAAGTTCTTCCACACCAAACTTGCTCATCCATGTCTTTATGGACCTTGCTTTGTGCACTGGTGCGCAGTCATGTTGGAACAGGAAGGGGCCATCCCCAAACTGTTCCCACAAAGTTGGGAGCATGGAATTGTCCAAAATCTCTTGGTATGCTGAAGCATTCAGAGTTCCTTTCACTGGAACTAAGGGGCCAAGCCCAGCTCCTGAAAAACAACCCCACACCATAACCCCCCCTCCACCAAACTTCACAGTTGGCACAATGCAGCCAGACAAGTACCGTTCTCCTGGCAACCGCCAAACCTAGACTCGTCCATCAGATTGCCAGATGGAGAAGCGTGATTCGTCACTCCAGAGAACGCGTCTCCACTGCTCTAGAGTCCAGTGGCGGCGTGCTTTACACCACTGCATCCGACGCTTTGCATTGCACTTGGTGATGTATGGCTTGGATGCAGCTGCCTGGCCATGGAAACCCATTCCATGAAGCTCTCTACACACTGTTCTTGAGCTAATCTGAAGGCCACATGAACTTTGGAGTTCTGTAGCGATTGACTCTGCAGAAAGTTGGCGACCTCTGCGCACTATGCGCCTCAGCATCCGCTGACCCCACTCTGTCATTTTACGTGGCCTACCACTTTGTGGCTGAATTGCTGTCATTCCCAATCGCTTCCACTTTGTTATAATACCACTGACAGTTGACTGTGGAATATTTAGTAGCGAGGAAATTCACGACTGGACTTGTTGCACAGGTGGCATCCTATCACAGTACCACGCTGGAATTCACTGAACTCCTGAGAGTGGCCCATTCTTTCACAAATGTTTGTAGAAGCAGTCTGCATGCCTAGGTGCTTCATTTTATACACCTGTGGCCATGGAAGTGATTGGAACACCTGAATTTTGGCAATATAGTATATGTAGACACACTTTTTTTTATACATGAACACGTACAGACCTTATTGAAACTCATAATTATTATAAGACTATTATTGTTGTCTTTTGATAAAAGTCATTCTCAGCAGCTCACAAACTGTAGGGAAATTATAGATTTTCTTTGTTCTTATAATGCTTAAAACCTCTACTAAATTCTCTTTGTAGGTCTGGAGACATACAAATTTTAAAGGATTTAAATTTTCTTTTGATTATTGATTCAGTGACTAACTAATTTCACACAAGACACTCATTTGTCACCACCTTCTGGCATCACCAGAAATGGTCACTGAATCATTAAATGGATCTGAACGAATTTTGGTGAACATAATCAAAACACTCAAGCCACTTGGATACATTTAAATCCCTCAATGCACAAAAAATATAATTGTGCACATGCACAGTTGTCATTATTGTAATTGATTAAATTATTAGTCTTTTATTGTCATGTGTGAAACAGAAGCAAGTGCTCCACAGGATTTCAGTTATTTTGCAATACTTAAATCTTTAAAATACCTCAAATATTAAAAGTAAATAATACATATATATTAAAATAATACTTATATATTAATATATACTGTAATATATTAATACTGCACTGTAAGTGTTGGGTCTGTGCGAGCCACCTACTGACAGCTGTGTCCCCCCACTTTTAAAATGACTGCTATGCCCCTGCTCATGAACTTTCATGAACCTGTTGTTTTTATGAGAGTCGGCTCAAGTGGGTAATATACACCATTTTTGGTGTGTTTCTTTCTTTTGTTCCTTTTGTTGATGTACCCGGTTGGGCTGGGGTTAATGTGTGTGTTTGCATGTGTGTGTTTTAATAGGAGAGGGAAGCAGCTCCTTTTTCTCAAGTTTGGTAGGGTTAGTCTACACAATTAAGGTAATCCCACGCTTTACAACATGATATAGTTTGTATTACTTTTCCTTTGTTTACAGCTGTTAACCTGTATTATTGTGTTTTTCCAGAGGCCTTACTCAGATGTCGCTGTAATTTTGCCTTAGTGTTACTTTATTTGTTTAACAGAGTTTTTCCTCTCCATTGTATTTGTTTTGATTTACTATTATTATTATTATTATTATTATTATTATTATTGTTATTATTATTTTATTTTTTATTTATTTTTTGTGATTCTTCTTTTATCAGCTTGAGTATTTTTTTCTCATTCTAATATATTTGTGTCTCTTGCATGGTATTGTATGGCGCCTTGGGTGAAACCCACTTCAACACGCCCCCAAAGTTGTAGCCCATGCCTAAATCCGCCACTGTTGCCCGGTCACAATCTGTTCCATAGGGATTTCATAAAATCTTTCATAAAGTTCTTAGCCATAAACCAAACCAACCAGCTGAGGTGAACAACAACATTACAAACTTTGAGTTGAAGCAAAAAAGTATTTGAAAATCAGACAAAAAAACAAAGGAACAAGACAGCATCTGTCTTGTAGGTCTGTCTTTAAAGGTTTGCATGTGAAAAAGCAAGTCTATGGTGAAAATGTATGGGATTTGTACTTTCGGAACCAGACTGTTGCGCTCTATGGTGTGAGTTTGGGGCAGGTCTATTTGTTTGATAGACCAATGATGGGGGAGTGTTCCGTCTGGTAACGCTAGTGGCTAAGTTCACTTTTCTCCACCTTTAAGCACAATTGTTGAGTTCTTTTGTCTTTTTTACTTGTCGAGTTCCAGTTCTTTTGTCTTTGTTCGCTTATTGGGTTTCAATTCGTTTCTCTTTTTGCCATTTGTTGGGTTCCTTTTTTTTTATTTTATTTTTTTTATTGTGTTTAATCATAATGATTTTTTTTGTATTAGAAAGATAACAATATTAAGTCAGGATGTACATGTAGATGCTTTAACTAACAGTTCAGGATTTCTGTTGCTCAGGAGAAAATGTCAGTTTGATGGATGGAGTTCATAATT
Source organism: Myxocyprinus asiaticus (assembly GCF_019703515.2). Taxonomy (NCBI): domain Eukaryota; kingdom Metazoa; phylum Chordata; class Actinopteri; order Cypriniformes; family Catostomidae; genus Myxocyprinus; species Myxocyprinus asiaticus. The sequence continues at coordinate 12,660,764 of NC_059363.1, read as the reverse complement.
GACTTATTTTTTCACAGCCAGAATAGATGGGAGTGAATGATGAAGTGAATATATGTTGCATTGTAGCGAGGTCTTTGTAGAAATCTGCTTGCCATGAAGAAAGACAATATGAAGTTTACAAAATGCAAGCATGAGCAGAAGAGACAGAAATGTAATTTATCAATGGACAGTAAGTGTGTGTGCATGTGCATGACTTGTAAGGCGATACATTTTAATATTTGCATCAAGCAACTTCATTTATAAGCTTGTTCAAATCGAATCGTGCATTAGGAGTGGTGGTGGCGTAGTGGACTAAAGCACTGAACAGGTAAACTGAAGGTTGTTGGTTTAATCACCACAGCCACCACCACTGTGTCCTTGAGCAAGGCACTTAACTCCAGGTTGCTCCAGGGGGATTGTCCCTGTAATAAGGGCACTTTAAGTCGCTTTGGATAAAAGCATCTGCCAAATGCATAAATGTAAATAATAATAATTTCCCCATGCTTCCCATTAGCTCAACAGACATCGCATTGCAAACAGTTGCAAACAGGAAGCAGTTCATCCAAACATGAAAATTCTGACATGAAAAATGTCTTATGCTGAGATTTTTGTGATTTGAGATTCTTTTTTTTAATTTTATTTTTATGAATATTCTGATTTGTTATCAGTGCAATGGCAGTTGATAAAGACTCATTTTAAAGCTTAAAAAAGGACCCAAAGTATCAAAAACGTATCATGTCTATCATACTTTTGGGTAATTTTTACTAAGCATTAAAGTGAGTCTCTATCAGCTGCCATTGTATTGAAAAGACAAACAGGTATATTCATTAAAAATTCTCCTTTTGTGTTCCATAGAAAGTCATATGGGTTTGGAACCAAAATAGATTATGACAAAATTTTCAATTTGGGGTTAACTATCCCTTTAAATATGTCGTTTTAAGGTTGAAATAGACATACATTGAATTACGGTGAAATGAATCTGATTGCAGAATGTGTGACTACAATGCAAATCCTGCTCATTACCTGCACTGCCTATGCATTTCAGAGGTCTTGCATTTCAGAGGTCTTGTCATCAATAGCAAAGTGTAAGAAGAGATTCTTTTAACTGCTGGGATGTTATAATTGCACGATTGTATTTCAGCTGAAGTCAAAAGAAAATTAAGTTTAAGCGATCTACTCATATTTATCAATTCTAGACTTTGGGTCCTTTATAAGCATAGCATTACAGAAATTGTATCACCCAAACTGTGAAACAATATCCAAAGAGATACAACAAGACTTTGATGATGAATTTGCCATGTCATTGAAAAACCTTGGCTCTCAACTTTGGATTCTTGGCTCTGCTCTTAGAGGCAGAATGTTTATTTCTATGGGGTAGAAAAGTACCATGAAATGGAGGAAGCAACTAATCATTTGCTTGAATTCAAAGGAAAACTTCATCCAGAAAGACCACTTACTGAATAGTAGCCCTCAATTAAGTGCAGATGTTGATTATATGGGCATTGCAGGTGTTGATTATATGGGCATTGCTTTACTAAAGGCATAATTTACTTAAATCTTACTTAAACAATGATGTTAGATGTGCTTAAACAATGCTTTTCCAGTTTACAAGTTATTATTTTAATTTAAGATGCACAATTAAAGCATGTTCCTGTTTATACAGGTTATTCAGTTATCAAAATACTTTTTGAATGTAACTATTCTAATTACCAATGATTTAAACTGTAACTGTAGTGCAATACAGTTACTTATATTTTATATTTTAAATACGTAATACACGTACTGTATTCCGTTACTCCCCAACCCTGATTATTACCCACAATATCACTAACTGCAATTTCCCTACTAGTTCTCCCTCTGTCTGCACATGAGAATCGTAGTTATTTATTCTAAGTGGCTGAGCGTGATGCTTAGCAAACTGACAATAGTTAACCATGAGGACCATGGCAGGCACAACTAGTAGTATTCAAAAGTTTTTTTTATTGTTACTCCCAGGGTAATATAACACAGTATAATGTTATATTTTTACACAAATAATTATAGAAATTAAAATATAAAACAGTTTTCTTTATTTATGCTAAAATTCAATGCTAATTAACTTGGAAATGCATCATCACAGTCTGTGGAAAGGGTCAATTAAGAACATCTAAAACATCAACTCACTTACAACTTCAGCCGTACAAATGTTTACGGATGCTTTGAGGTTCATAGAATATTGAATTTGTGGAATTCGTAGGTTGATTTTATTACATTTATAATAAATGAAATTAATATATTTACTGATAAATTACAATACCGATATGGGATTTTGATGGGATTGAGTATGATCATTTTTGACAAAACCCTTGCAAAGGTCCTGAACAGTCATTAAAGGATTTCTATGAGGTTTTGCATAACTAAAAGGATTTATGATGCTATCAATATGTTCACATTGACATTGTATGTAATAGTATTTATTAAAATAATTAAAACAAATTTGTACATTTAAAATAGGAATTACCTGAGGTCATCTTGGAATGAGGGTAACAATTTGAGGCACTAAGCGATGCACATTGTTTTGCATTGTAAGGTTGTATTTAAAACCCACCATTTAACATTTATACATTAACATTATCACAAACCGCCTACTTGATATTACTAAAATGGAGATTGCATAAAAGGAGAGAGGGCGAGAGAAATAGAGAGAACAGTGCCATTCTGGCAAATGCAATTTAACCCACATGCTCTTCAGATGACTCTTATGAGATGTGTCTTGCCACATGACCCCTGCTGCTTTGTCTGAACGCAGGCATTTTAGAGTGACACTCTGAAACATGAACATGATTAAAACACTGTCATATAATCAAATGGGACACGAGAGCAGCCCTATTTCTTAACAAGTGGGCAGGCTTGAGTTCACTCACGGAAACCATAGCAGTGCTGAAAATTAATTGATTTAAGGTAACGCAGTTCGGCTCGAAGATCCATTGTAGTACCTTCAGAGTTTAATGTGCTCATTTGAAGTCTTGATGTGATGCATGATGCCCTTACCCACACAGTCGAAGAGATATGCTCGACAGAGCAATAGTGTGCCTTGCCTGTAGGACAGCTATATCAATTTCCTGCAATTGAGTCAAATGCTTGTGTTTGTGCCCCCATCAGCACAAATAAGGAGCTATTGGGGGATGGTCGACGAGCTTCGATTTCCTGCGGCTGCCGACCGCCCGAGTATTTGTCACTGTTTCTGCTGCTGCCGAGGAGAGTAGCTGTGCTAATACAATGGGAGGGTAACAGATGGGGTTTCTAATGTCATGAAGCAGCTGCTTGTTGGCCGGAGTTAATAATGATGGGCATGTGCATCTGTAGCAAATGCCGAGCTTGGTTACAAGTGAATATTGTGCTTTCACATTGCAATGAGACAGAGTGAGGCAACTGGTACCTGCTCCAAACATGCTGGCTGTGGTCATTAGGTAATCTGTTTTTGCTTGCTGAGGATATTGTGGATATGAGATAATGAAGGTCAAATGTGGAAAGTTTATGTCTGCCATATGATAGATTTAGAAAGTCCTGAAACTTTGAAGGAGTCCAGGTCAGCACGTCAGACAAAATTAAAAAGCACATGCTATTTACACTTATTTATATTATTCTTAATATGCACTACACATCAAAAAGTATGTGGACACCTGAAAACAACACATTTGGGCTTGAAGAACATTACATTTCAAAACAATGGCCATTAATAGGGAGCTGGTCCTCCTTTTGCTGCTATAACAGCTTCCAATCTTCTGAGCAGGTCTTCTAGTTGATATTGCCTGTGGGGATTTGCTCCCATTCAGACACAGTTCATTCCAAAGGAGTTCAGTGGGATTCAGGCCTTGGTTTTGTGCAGGCCAATAAAGTTCTTCCACACCATTCTACTAATAATGTTTGTCTCACGAGATAACATGACTGTGTGCTTGATTTTATGGACAAAATCAAGTTAGTAAGTGTAGCTGCAGACTGATCTCACTGTGAAAACGGTGACAGTAGGTTGAAAGATCTTCAGCTGAAATTGGTCTTTGCTCACTGATATTCGAGCCACTGCCCCTAGTGGCTAAAGCTGGAAGTGTTGATAAACAAATAGACATGTGAGCATAAATATCTAATGGGATATGTCACTTGTCAGTAACTAGGCAGAATGATGTCAGGGTACCAGAACATTCTGAACATTCATAAGAAAATGTCAAGCTGCTGTGGCATCATGTTAGTAAATGAAATATCCAAACCATTATATGTCCACATAATTTTGGCCATGTATTAAGTAAGCGATAATGTACAATCAACTGGTTGTTATCGCACAATAAACCCCGACAGGGTGATCAGGACTCCGAAGCGAAGGGGCCTAGTATTACCCTGAAGGGGTTTATTTTGCGATAACAACTGGCTGACTGTACATTATCCCGCTTATTACACGGCTACTAACCAAATAAATAAATACATGGACATAAAATATTGATTTGCGTTGAAATTATGTCATTTGAGAAGAAAGAAATCTCTGAACAGTGTTTATTTTGTGAAAATGACCATCTGACTTCTCAATATTCAGCCTATTACAAGACTAATTGTCAAATAAACAAATAAATGGGCATGAAACATTGATGTGCGCTGTAATTGTGTAATTATGTGAGAAGAAAGACATCGCTGAACAGCTGAAATCAACCTCTAGTTTGCGTCAGAGTTCTGTTGGTGTTTACTTTGTAAAAATAACCATCTGACTCCTCAATATTGAGTCTATTACAAGACTACTTGCCAAATAAATAAATAAATGCACATGAAATATTTATTTGAGTTTAAATTATTTTATTAGCTTACTTGTAGAGATTGCACAGTGATCCTGTCACGTTTTTGTGTTATGTTCATGTTTTCATGTCTTATTTGGAAGTTTAATTGTTTATTTCCTGTTCCTGTTTCATTGCCATGTCATGTGATCTGTTCGCTCATGTGATCATCACTTGTTCCATGTGTTTTGTTCTCATTGATTTGTGTTCTTGATATCTTGTTATCAGTTCTGTTATGTCATTGGTTCATGTGGTTATTGTCTTGTTATCTTGTTATTAGTTTAGTCTTGTTATTGGTTCATGTTTCATTGTCTTGTTATCAGTTTTGTATTTTGGTTGTCTTGTTAACTTGTTTAACTAGTCAAGTTATTATTTATAGCCCTCATGTTCTCGAGTCCTTGGTCAAGTATTGTTGATGTAATGTTGTCAAGTCAAGTCAAGTCTATGTTTGTTTTGTTTTCATGTTTTTAGTTTTATTGCACTTTCTGTCCCACCTGCCATGTCAACCCAAGCCACTACGCCTGCTATGCCTAGTTAAGCAGACCTGCCTTGCCATGTCGCCACGTCTGCCCCGCCTTGTCAAGTCGGCACGCCTATCCCGTCATGCCAAGTCGCCATGACCCCTGAGCCTGCCACGGCTCTGTCCCCTGAGCCTCCCACAGCTCCTTCTTCCAAATCTCCCACAGCTGTGCTCAAGGCCATCCGGAAGTGGAAGAGGAGAAGGACTCCTACTCCCCAGGCACTGCCAGTGTTCACGGCCACGGAGGCCGTTCCCCTATCACTGCCTGTGCTCACGACCACGGAGGTCGTTCCCCTGTCACTGCCAGTGTTCACGGCCATGGAGGCAGTTCCCCTGTCGCTGCCTGTGTCCACGACCACAGAGGTCATTCCCCTGTCCCCTCCTGTACTTACAGCCACAAAGGCTGTTCCCCGTCAATGCCAGTGCCCATGATCATGGAGGTGGTTCCCTCATCACTGTCTGTGCTCACGACTATGGAGACTGTTACCCTGCCACTGCCTGTGATCACAGCCACTAAGACTGTTCCCCTGTCACAGCCAGTGCCCGAGCCTTCCACGGCTCCACCCTCTGAGCCGCTACCTCCTGAACCCTGTCCAGCAGAAGCAGCCCAGAACTCTGTCCCCTCTGCCCTGTGGCCATCTCCCAGGCCTCCTGACCCTGTTCCTGTTCCTGTGACCTCCTCCCAGGCCTCCTGACCCTGTCCCTGCCCTGTGACCACCTCCCAAACTGCTGGACCCCGCTCCCTTCCTGGAGCCACCACCAAACCCACCACCAGCTCTGCCCTGGTCTCCTGCTCCATGCCCTGTCCTGCCAGGCCATGCTCCATGCCCTGTCTCACCAGGCCATGCCTCAAGAACAACCACAGCTCCCTACTGAACTCTATTGTTTGTTTATGTTTGTGTGTCTGGAGCTGCCCCTTGTGGGGGGATATGTCACGTTTATGTATTTTGTTCATGTTTTCATGTCTTATTTTGAAGGTTCATTGTTTATTTCCTGTCCCTGTTTCATTGCCATGTCATGTTATCTGTTCCATCATGTGATCCTCTCTTGTTCCATGTGTTCCCCTTCTGTCACTCACTCGACATTGTGTCAGTGTAGTGACACTAGTGGTCACTCTTGAGAGCCCCAAACACCTCAGATCTTTGTGAAAAGGCCAATGAGAATTGGCGAGTGGAATTTTCATGCCACTCCCCCGGACATACAGGTATAAAAGGAGCTGGCTCGCAACCACTCATTCAGATTTTTTCTTCAGAGCCGAGCGGTTGTACTGTCAGTGAGCTGAATACTACTGCTATTCTATTCACCTCTTAAGAAGTGTATGCTGTTGGATATACAGCACATTTCCAGCGGCTTTCTCTCCTTCTGCACGACGAGTGCAGATTTCACCCCTGGGCGCTTCGACAGCGCTAAAATAGTGTATATTCCTGCTAAAGAGTATATATTTTTTTCTATTAGTGCACACAAATTGATGTTGAACGTGTTTTTAAAGACGGATCTTTATAAAGATGCCTTTCCGTCTTTGTGTGATTCCTGGATGCGGTCGCTATCTCTCCGCTTCTGACAGCCATGGGCTCTGCCTCATGTGTCTGGGCAGTGATCACACTGAGGCAGCGTTTGTGGATGGTTCATGTTCTCATTGCGAGAATATGACCATGGCAACGTTGCGGTCGCGGCTTTCCTTCTTCCGGGGGAAAGCCAATCTAGCCGCCCCCTGAGCCTCGCCTTTTACCTCCAGGTACGAGGCAGGCCCAGCTGGCGCTGGAGGTGATTGGGAGCTTCAATGGGCACGGCTCTGCCATGTAAATCCCCGCAGACCTCCCATTCCCCAGCATGCTCGTTTGCCCCCGGCGAGTTCCGAGAGGAGACCAGCTCGCCCCAGGGCCAGTTTAGTGTCCCTTTCGGAGCTGAGCAGGATGAGTGCTCGATCGCTGCATCGGAGAGCATACTGGCAATGTCCGATGCCGAGGACTCGACTGGGCTGCCACCTACGGGTCGGCCCGCACAGTCTGAGGCTGACGGCGAGATGACCGCCATGCTTGCCTGGGCCGCCGCGTGTGTCGGGTTGGAGTGGATATGGCCTGCTTCCATACTAGATACGTCTCTTCTCCCCCCTAGAGATGTGGGGAACTATACTGCATTTTTGGGGGCGTTGGGGGAGGCTACGTGCAGACCGGTGCACGTGCTACTACGCATGCAGTAGCTTGCTTGCATCTGCACTGGCAGTCCACGTAACACGGTTCAGCTAGTTGTGGCATTTCGTATAGGGACCCCTAGTGTCACTACATCGATACAATGTCGAGTGAGTGACAGTAGGGGAATGTCTCGGTTACTGTCGTAACCTCCGTTCCCGATGTAGGGAGTGAGACGTTGTATCCCCCCTGCCACAACGGCGTACTACCTGCTGAAATGGCCGGGATCCTGTCTCGGCTCCTCAGCACAAAACCTGAATGAGTGGTTGCGAGTCAGCTCCTTTTATACCCGTATGTCCAGGGGAGTGGCATGCAAATTCCACTCGCCAATTCTCATTGGCCTTTTCTCAAAGATCTGAGGTGTTCGGGGCTCTCAAGAGTGACCCCTAGTGTCACTACATCGACACAACGTCTCGGTCCCTCCATCAGGGAACGGAGGTTATGACAGTAACCCAGAAGTTTTGTTCACATTGGTTTGTGTTCTTGATGTCTTGTTATCAGTTCTGTTATGTCATTGGTTCATGTGGTTATTGTCTTGTTATCTTGTTATTAGTTTAGTCTTGTATTGGTTCATGTTTCATTGTTTTGTTATCAGTTTTGTATTTTCATTGGTTGTCTTGTTAACTTGTTTACCTAGTCTGTGTATTTATAGCCCTCATGTTCTCTAGTCCTTGGTCGAGTATTGTTGATGTTGTCAAGTTGTTTATGTTTGTTTTGGATTCACGTTTTTGGATTTATTGCACTTTCTAAAATAAAACTGCACATGGGTTCTCACTTCATCATTGTCTCGTCCTGTCTGTTCCTATCTTCAGCCTGTCCTGCCTTGCCCGAATGTTACAGATCCAAGAAGCAGGAGAGACAGCTTGCAGAACCCGGATGAGCAGTCTGATATGTCTTAATCCCTGGATGTGTGGTTGTTACAGAGCAATAGCTGACTGCTGGATGGTGCCATTGACCAATCAGAATTGAGTGTTCCAGAGAGCCGTGTAATAAATGTTGATAATGAATGTTAAATGCATTGACCATGCAATGGAGGCAGTGGTGATTTGGTTTACCATAAATTACCAAATGCAAAACAAGAACTGAGCTCACTAGAGTACTTCGGGATAAATAAATGTTTCCTCGATCAAGTTCTACTAATGTTAATGTGATTTCAGCATTATCCCTGTTTTCTTAATTGATCTTTGCTTTGTGTTTAATATTGGCTTCTAAATGATCAGGGCTAATGAGCCGATAATGCAAACTCTACAGACGTCAGTGATTGAAGAGTGAGCAGCTATGCATAAAGCAAGAGTATAACTTTGTTCTAATTACCCACAAGGCAGTTTAGTTAACAAAGAGCTTGTATACTGTATAGTGAAAAGCAGCTTATTGTTTTGATACAACATTAGTAATTGTGAACAGAAAAACAGAGATTCATTTTGACAGCAAAAAACTCACAGACATCTTTTTAGTCTCTGAAAATATGGTATTCAGTTACAACAAATCTGTCTGACTTTAAAGCTGTGTTACCAGGGTCCTAAGGGGAGCTGAATATCTCTATGTTTCATTTTGTTTGATTTGAGAAGGAAAAACGGTTCATCTCTTAATTGCAGTTGTGCAGCTTTCTGATATTTTATCATTAACTAGACTGGATTGACATGAAATGTTTCTAGTGACTACTGAACACTTGCCCTAAGGCAATCCCTATCATGTATGATGCTTTGAATTTTCAAACATGTATAGCCTAAATGTAGGCCTATGTATGATCATACAAACATATTTTATACATGATCCAAGCAGGCTGCGTCTCTGAGGCAATATTATGATTGATTTGAAACCCAACAGTGGAAAAACATGATTAATACATTGGAGCTGTATTTCTCCTAGAAATGCAGGTTCTAGTTTACTGATGTCATTTCCTCTATATTTCCTGACACTTTTCTGTCTTTCTCCACTTTCCTATTAATTAAAGGCATTAAAAACCTCATGAATAATAATTAAAAAAAATGAAATCTTTTTATTTATTTATTTTTTTTTTTTAAAGGTGTGTGCAGTTTCTTCTATGTTTAAATATGTTCTCCTATTCCAGTTTAATGTGCAGAGACTTGTAAGTAACCTATTACTAGGTTAATTTTCTTGAAAAAAGTAAACACCGTGGATCTGTGGCACTATCAACATTTTTCAGCTTGAGTGGTCCAATATGGCACCTTCTGTCTCAACCAATGGCATGAGTTTGGGGTAGGGCTACATGTTTGACTGACCAATTACGAATGAGTGTTTAGTAAACATGTTTGAAAACAGTCATTCTTTTTGCAATTACATTTGATTCTGCTTATGGTGCAGAAATTACACACTTCGCCTTAACACCTTTAAAGCTGATATTGTCATATTCAACAGTTCTGAAAAGAAACTGACAGAATACATTTTTGGTTTGTCATGGCAATGCATTATGGAAGCTGATATCTTGTCCAGGGTTGAACTAAACAATTCAGACCAGGACTGTGTTCAGCCCAATCCTTAGACAAAATGATACAAGCTTACATTTTGAATTTCTGTTGTAAAGCAATTCATCAGTGAGGACGACACTATGAGTAATTACATTTTCAATGACATCCCAAGTACATATTGGCAGTCGAATTCAAACAACCAAATAAACTATGACTATAGATAATGAAATTAAAAGGATGTTCAAAGGGAATTAGTTTTGGCAAATGTGCAAGCAGCGAGTCTTTGCAGAGGTCAGTCCAGAGTGAATTATATTGCCGTACATTTCCTTCTCTCCTGATGTCAGACCGCTTCTTTCTATTACACTGTCTGTCAAGGATCAGCCTGATTTAATAAACAGTCATTTTATTTCATCTCTATGTCTAGCAATCTCCTGATGAGAACTCTCAAGGACCACATTAAGTCTCCTGGCTCCATATATTTGCATGATGAACGTGTTGAAAACTCATTCTGTGCCCTAATCAAGCCAGCTTAAACATGAGAAAATCTATCTTTACAACGCTCTCCATCCTTTTGTGCTTCTCCGGCAAAATGATGGATGTCATTATTATCTGCATAGACATTTTATTTAAAGTCCAAAAGAAACTTGAAGTGTATCAACAGATATGGTGTCCACAGGCTTGAATTCTGAAGATGAGTCTAATTCACAGGAAAATGAAAATGTCAGCAGCGACTTTTCTAAACATTTACTGAGCTGAAATTTTATTTTGTCAAAGGCTCAGCTGTTGAATGCGCATTGATTAGCTGCGTCTTTCAAAATGCAGATTTGATGTGCCACAAGCCGAGAGATGCTGTGACAATGAAGAAAGAGGATTTTAGCAATGGATTTCCCATTGATGCCTACATTACTGCCTGCTGGGTTGAAAATTAAAGGGATAATGCACCCAAAAATAAAAATTCCCATATTGTTACAAACCTGTTTGACTTTCTTTCTTCCATGGAACACATAGAAGAAATTTAGTAGAATGCTAGCCTCAGTTACGATTCCCTTGCATCTTTTTTTTCATTCAATGAAAGTGAATGATAATTGAGAGGTGAGTAAACGATGACAGAATTTTCATTTTTGTATATGCTATCCATTGAAATTTTGCCAATGGGGAGTGAATGAAATAGATTTTTTGCATTATTAAAAATACATTTACATTTTTCTGACAATGGGATTATTTACTTGCAGCATCCTATATGAGATGAGCCAATGTCCATTTCTTAGGAAAACTTCACCTTTCACAAAACATGAAACACTGTGATTTAGTTCCTAATATATCCATTTTGATGGAACAATGCTAGGAGTTTAATACCTATATGTCACCATACAGAGTCCTGAAGACAATTCCTCAATCATGGGACCGGGGCCTACTAGGGGCCCTCGATAAACTTCTAAGGGGGCCACAAGATGACTAAAAATATTTTTAATTGTTAAAAAAGTAATTAATTACAATTATTTTAATAAAATATTTTGTTTTTCCTCCGCTGCAGCTTTGAAAATTGCTAAAAGAATATTGCTCAAAACACTGCTTTAAGCATTCTAGATATACCTTCGATGGTACATTTTCCACGGATGTAGAATGTGAAGACAGGCAAAGTCGTATTTTGTCTTAAGGAGACATTTGTATGTGTTTGAATTGCTATTGTTCTTACAGTTCAATTTAAACCATGTTATAATGCAATTCCTAAGTAACCTGCCACTGGCAAGCCAATTTTTACACGCAATTTGGCATTTAGCATTTGGCTAGCCTTTTTTTGTGCATGAGCTTGAAAACAACATACCCAAAGTAAAACTCTTCCAGTTCTTGAACCTTTTGGTCTACAAACACAAACTTGGGCTTGTTTGAAAGTAGACACTTAGACATTTGTTATTCAAGAGTAAAAATGTATCATTGTTGTGTAAAAAAATGTGTTAAAGCTATTAAAATATTTTGAATAGTGACCACAAATATTATTTATACATTTTTTTTAAAGATGCAAGACTATGCGCAGTTCCCCAGATGAAGGTCTGACACAATGTTGAAGTCAATATGACCAAAACACTTTGTTCCATAATGATTTATGCAAATGTACTTCCAAAAAAAAGGCCACTTGGTGGAGCCAATAGCCCACTTGTAGTAACTCTGCAAACCAAAATATACATGAAGATATCATTTTAATATTATTTAGGAATATATTATAATGCATTCCATATATATTTATGCATTTTATAAACAATGTGAAAAGAACATTGCAATTTGAAATGTTGCAATGGAAATAAACCTTTACTTGCAATAAAGATGCTTCTGTTCATTTTTTCCCCATACAAATGTCATTTTTCAGAGCTTTTGCTCTGCCATTCACCCAGGGTCTTTAGCCACTGCCTCAAGCCACGGAGCCTCGCTCTCCCCGACTTCGATCACCGTTAGTGAACCCTGGAGCACACCTGCTCCCAATGCAAACTGAATGAAAAGCAGTGGAAAAAGTCAATGCTCATTCAAAACAGACACAAGCAACGTATCTATCAATCACAAATAATACAATATTGAGCAACAGCCGTCGGAGTTGCATTGGAGTGACATCACCTCTCCTTTTCAAATGATTGGCTAGAGAAGGAGCTGTCGACCAAGAACTAGTGGACCAATGGGGACGCAAAACGCCTCTTTATTTACATGAAACTGTACTCAAGTTTTGGAAAACCAAGCGCAGAACTTGGAAACAAAAGCAAAGAAAAATACAGCGTAAGTGCACCAAAAAAGTAATATAACCAAGGAAAATATGATTTTGTTTGCAATTCTGATGACTGCTTTAATTTTTTTCCTGTTTTTTAAAAACATTTTTTATTGTGTTTATATATTTTTGATTCATGCTTGTTCTTTTTTGATCTGTACTAATTATTAGGGGTCAAGCCCTATTGTAATCATTACTGTTCTTATTATTCTTTCTTTTTTTTTTTTCTGCCATGGGAGTCTATGGAAGCCCATAGAACCATTCGCAGGAAAGTTATGAAATTTTGCACACAGCTAGAGGACAGTCTGAACTGATAACACAGCAAATTTGGAGTCTGTATATCAAACCCTTTAGCGCCACCAACAGTTTTTTCACTACTCCTAATTTCCACCAAAATTGTTTTAAAGAATCGTGAGATAGAGTTACACAAAATGTATCACTTTTTTTTCGATGTTTGAAATCGTTCCTGAGAAATGGCTTCACGAAGTTGACGGCGAGCATTCCAAAATGGACTTCATGCTGTATCTCCGCAACACTTTGACGGATTGTGACAAAACTTGGTATGTCTCATCGCCATCATGCCTTGAGGTAACCTGCAGCATTTCCTTACACTGGCCCCTACTGGTCAGGAGATAGAAAAAAAACGGCTATTTTGGCTTTTAACTCTTGAACGCTTTGGCCACAAATTATAAAACTGGTCTCTTTAGATTAAGTGAAACATTCAGAGTCAAATGATACCCAATTTTCCCATTTTGGCCATTTTGGGCGTCGGCCATTTTGAATTTTGTCGCAAAATGCTGTATTTTATGAACGCATTGGTGTATCATTACAAAACTTTGTATGTGTCATCAGAACCATGCCCTGAAGGTGCCTGACAAGTTTGGGTCCGGAGCCATCTAGTGATGGAAAAAAGAACTGTTTAATTTTGTGAGCTTATAACTTTTAGTGGCGTTGGTCTATTTTCACAGGACTGGTCTCGTTAAGTTCATGAGGACTTGCCGAGTGCAACGATTCCATATTTGCTATATGTTGCCATTTTGAAAATAGTTCTGAAACTACTTTAGAGAATTGCTTCAAAGCCGTTTGTCCGATCATAACGAAACCACCAAAATAAGAAGCGTCATTAGTACATTTCTTAAGTTAAAAGAGAACATGGCAAAATTTTGCTCGTAAATGCCAAAAACAGGCAGATGAATTTTAAAAGTGGTCTCTTCTTTTATGTAAATTGATTTAACTCTTAAGTGAAATGAGATATTTTCACCAAACTTGACACTTATATAACGGCTCAACCTGAGAACACACAGAAGAAGTTGCTGTTTTGGCCATTTGGTGGTGCTATAACAGGGAACAATATGAAAGTAGCTGTAAATATAGAAACATTGGTAACGATGATAGATATTTTAATGTGCAACTAGTACACGCAAATAGAACAGTAGTGTATCTTGAGAAACATGGCCATAGATGTTTGTTTTTTATCTTTAACTCCTACAGCATTCATCAGAATTCTAACTTAAAATGTGTCACAATGCTTCTTTCGCTGCTCATGCTGCCGATAATTTGGCTTGACCCCAGTATTGCTGCTTGCAGCTATATTTATTTTTGGATCCGTGACCGCAATACTTTTGATGGGATTTTGATCCTATAATATATACAACCCTCATACCATTGTTTTCATCTTTTCATTAGCTACACGACCCATCAGTCAAAAATGATCTAGCTTTTCATTGGCCGGCTTTTGCGATGATGCAAATCTTTACGTCACTCCTGTCGACTGTCCTGTTTGGCTATTTTGAATGACTACCCAATCACAACTGCACAGAAAATTTTGTTCGTAAGACCCTCCCAAATATCATGTTTGGGTGTTTTGCAAGATTTCGCAGAGAATGGACATGCATGATAACCTGTTGAATATGAAAAACCTGAACAAAGACAGATTGATCAGTATTTCTTCATATTTGTAAATTTTTGGATTAAAATCTCTAATTGATTTTATTTATTAGACTCTTATAATAAAAAGCATACTGAAGTTTGGAGAATTGTGCTCATCTGTGTTTGGATGGAAGACAATAAAGGTCAGAATTTCCAGTTTCATTTTCCATGTTTTGATTTTCACTCTTGACATGTTTAATAAAATCTTGTTGTAACTTTGCGATCTTCAAAATCTCTTTAAAATATCAAATCTTGAGACCCAGATCTTTCAAATGATATATTGGATGTCAATATTAGTTTACAATTTCACAGTGTAAACATTCATTAAACATAAATCAAATGTAAATAAATACGCAAGTGGGTCATTTTTGACCCACCCGTCATTAAGAGGTTAATTTCGAACCCTTACTGCCAGCATTACAACTGAAAACGGATATTCGCTTCTCCTGAAAATATGTCACATTTCATAATCAGCCAGGCTCTCTTCTTCTTCTTCTTCTTCTTCTTCTTCTTCTTCTTCTTCACTCACTCTTCTTCACTCTTAGTCAATATTTTCTTTTCTTTTTCAATTCTCTTTTTTCCTTCCAGCTCATCGCTCATCACTACTAAGACAGGCTGACAGCAGAGTGGGTCTGCTACAAAGGGAAGCAGTCTTCAGTGTGGACAGGTCCATGGTTGGGCTATTCAGAAAAGCTTATCTTTTCATACTCAAAATGGTAAGAGTTAAAATATCCTTTTATTAAAAAGTAAAGCAAAATGTTTAGGAGAAAGACAAACACACTTTAAACAACAACTGAAATTGCTATCATGGTGCTCTATCAAAAAATCACTTATCCACTAAGCCTTCACAGAGTAAAAACAAATAAAAAGGATCCAGATTTTACATTGGAAATCAAATGGCAACCCAACACAGAACCAACATTCTTTATTGTACAAAAGCAAACAAAACAATGAAAAAAAATAAATGTATTAATATTACCATGAACTGCAAATGTCCAACCAATTTGCAAAATAATTCACGTGTGCTGATAGAGAAACTGGCAAATTTGTAAATAAACAAACAATGGAAGTGTGGTTTACCTGTAGACGTGTAATTGGTTGTAATTTATTTCACCTTGCAATGTAGTGTTCATGGTTTTTGAGGATGAAAGCATGTCTCACAACCAGTCCTAGTTGATATCTGCCTAATTTGGCTAGCTTCTTCCAAGTGAAAATCCACATTTGACTAGATGCATTGCCTTTGATGTCAACAAAAGCTTTCTCTCCTCCCTTCTAAAAGTTCATAAGCCTATTTTTTGTAATATTCCAACTATGCAATACTTAAATGGTTAATTGAATTTCATTTTATGGATTTAGCATTGTTTTTTTTCCCCCTGCTGTCTGTGACCATATTAGAACAGACCTACAACCCAATTTGCACTAAAAAAGCCAATCTTGGTCATTAGTTTTACATTGAATGAAAGAATGCTCTAATAATCTGTCCACCATGTTATGTGTTCTGTAATGGACGTGTTTAGTGTAAGAAGCTTCACATAACAGGTAAAAACACAAAAGATTGGAAGCCTTACAATGAATGTTGCATATTAGTAGTACAATTATATTAATTTATCCCACTTTTTCAATGAAAAAAGAGAGAGAAAAAAAAAATCTGTTTCATATCCATAACCCTTCTTCCTAGGACTGACATTTTTATGATGGATCACAAGAAGCACCGTTCATTTATTCATTATTGCACATCTCTTAGCTATAATTCAATCCATGAGCAAATACACAAAGCACACTGACAGTGGGAACAAATGACGTTTCCCAAATGATCTAGTTTCATTCCTCCATTATTACAGCAAGAGTGCAGGAGGAGCTGAGCGTGGAAAGCCATGCCAGAGTTGTTGGAAAGATCAGCAGTAAGACTGTCATGCTGTTGTGATAGAGTAAGACGTGCAGAAGGGCCTGTGCAATAAAAGGACCATCCACCCATGCAATTTCCTCCAGAGTTCTGTCAGTGCTCAGAAATCACACAGCCGTGCCGGTCTGAGCTCACTCACAAATAAGCCACAGCTACATGTCACCGAGTCAGTCCTTCCAATTCATCTCCATATTTCAGCCATTTCGATCAACCCTGCAGACGAATCAGCTGATCTAGAGCTGGATTTGAATGAAAAAAATAATAATAATTACAATTTGGGGTGGCTTGTCTCTATACTGTTCACACTGTAAGTACATAAGTTCATCAAACTGAAATATAACATCTGACGGAGCCTGTAGGTAGAAAATGATTCATCACCCCAATCTAAGCCTTATACTTTATAGAGGTGCTGATTTTCAGAAATGCAAAATCTCTGTTGTAATTTTCTTTTGTTATGGGTGTTTGCAGGCATTACCTGCTAACTTTACTATGATTTAAGACGAATAATGATTTCAGATGAAAGATGGTTTGATGTGCCACTTGCCTGAAAGATGCACTAAGTAATTATACATATGTTTTGCTGGCTCATTTTTTGTCTTTCCAAACAACTATTATGATAGCATTGGACTCTCTGCTGCCCCCACCATCTCTGGAGTAGTCAAGCCACTTATGTGATGTTACCCAAAGAGAGTGGTCCCTTAGAACTCTCATTCATCTCAATGGCAGTTGCTTGGCTGGCACATACAGCCACCTTCATGGACAATCCAATCCAGAAACAACATTTAGCAAATCATCTGAGCCATAAATGCCATGTCACTGATTCAACAGGAACTGCAGGAAAATAATGTACTTACATGCTGATTGGCTAATGACACAATTAGTATGTACACAGTTCTAAGCCTTTAACAAGCAGTTAATAAGAACTCCTTGCTTCAGGAGTAGCATTATTTATGAATCCTTTATATTAAATATATTTGTTTAGCTGCATTTTTACTATTTTATAGATATTTTAGATCCTCTAACCCAACTCCAAACCTAAACCCATCAATTTCACAACAATATACAATAATACAAAATAAAAAATGTAACAGGCAAATAAATATGCAATGAGAGTAATTTCAGTAATTGTTATACAGTAGTTGTTATTTAGTTATTTAGGGACTTTTGTGTCCCAGGTTAAACAAAATAAAAATTAAATGATTAAGAAATGATTAATTATATTTTTATTAATTTCAATTTCTTAAAGTTTAGTCTTTGTTGAAGTGAATACTTTGAAACAAGTTGAATACGGCACCAGAAATCATACAAAACAGAATTAAACCGTTATAATGTCAAATTAGGTAAATTAACCAACTGTGTTAAAAATATTTTATGCCATTGACCATTTGATTAATCTAAGTGATTATAAATACAACAAAATCAACCAAATAATTCCATGAATTCTATATAAGAATTCGTAAACATTCATACAGTATGTCTCTACAGCTGTTTACATAAAATTATTTATTTTTAAATGCAATCAGTATTGCACGTTTCAGTGACAATGCAAACGTAAGTATAAGTATGTGTTAGAACGCCATTTATAGGAATACCTACGAATGCTCATGAGATCCCGTTGTCAAATTACATGACCATGCCACCATGTGTGTGTGTGTATATATATATATATATATATATACACTGGTTGCTGTTTCGGAAGGAAATTGGTACTTTAATTCACCAAAGCGGCATTCAACTGATCACAAAGTATAGTCAGGACATTACTGATGTAAAAAAAAAAGCACCATCACTATTTGAAAAAAGTTATTATTGATCAAATCTAGACAGGCCTCATTTCCAGCAGCCATGACTCCAACACCTTGAGTGATCATGCTAAATTGTTAATTTGGTACTAGAAAATCACTTGCCATTATATCAAGCACAGTTGAAAGCTATTTGGTTCATTAAATGAAGCTTAACTTTGTCTTTGTGTTTGTTTTTGAGTTGCCACAGGATGCAATAGACTGGCATGTCTTAAGATCAATATTAGGTCAAAAATGGCAAAAAGAAACAGCTTTCTCTAGAAACTCACCAGTCAATCATTGTTTTGAGGAATGAAGGCAATACAATGTCTGAAATTGCCAAACAAAACTGAAGATTTCATACAAAGGTGTACACTACAGTCTTCAAAGACAAAGGACAACTGGCTCTAACAAGGACAGAAAGAGATGTTGCAGGCCAGATGCACAACTAAACAAGAGGATAAGTACATCAGAGACTCTAGTTTGAGAAATAGACACCTCTCATGTCCTCAGCTGACAGCGTCACCGAATTCTACCCACTCAACAGCAGTTTCATGTACAACACTAAAGAGAAGACTCAGAGGTGTGGGCCTTATGGGAAGAATTGCAAGAAAAAGCAACTTTTGAAACAGAAAAAACAAACAAAAAGAAAAGGTTAGAGTGGGCAAAGAACCACAGACATTGGACAACAGATAATTGGAAAAGAGTGTTATGGATTTGAACCCCATTGAGCATTTGTGGGATCAGTTAGACTGTAAGATGCGTGAGAAGTACCCGGCAAGACAGCCACATATATGGCAAGTGCTACAGGAAGTGTGGGGTGAAATGTCACCTAAGTATCTGGACAAACTGACAGCTAGAATGCCAAGGATCTGCAAAGCTGTCATTGCTGCACATCAAGGATTTTTTAATGAGAACTCTTTGAAGTAGTTTAAGAAGTTGTAATTTTTCACTTTACTAATGCCCTGACTATACATTGTGATCGCTTGAATGCCACTTTGGTGAATAAAAGTACCAATTTCTTTCCATAAGAGCAAAATCTGTACGTTATTCAAAATATTTGGCCACCAGTGTGTGTGTGTGTGTGTGTGTGTGTGTGTGTGTGTGTGTGTGTATGTATGTATGTATGTATGTATATATATATATATATATATATATATATATATATATATATATAATATATTATTTTCTTTTTTCTTTTTTTTCTTTTTTTTCCCTAAGCAACTGACATGACTGAGTGTACTGTACATGCATATAAATTACAAGTGTTATTGATTTCTTTAAGTGTACAATTTTAATGGGGAAAAAAAAATCACTTTGTGCACCTTTAAGATGACTAAATATAGAGTTGGCGTGGTATCTATATATTCTTTCCCAACAGAGATAAAACCTTTCTTTGACCTTTTTGCTTTTCTATTCAGTACAGAACATAAACTGTATGCATAAAAACACTTCTGGACACTGTGTTATTTGGAGAATATACAGATGGCATGAGTTAAACAGGGGAATACAACCAGGCCAATTTAAATGTTCAGTTAACCACTCTCCCAAAGGGACAAGTTGTTCCACAGTTCCTGCCTTGCTTGAGTGGGTTCACACAAGGGCCAGAATAGAAAATGTGAGTGTCTGAGAGAAAATGTATTAAAATGGCCCTCAAAAACAAAAGGGAAGATGCATAACCAATCTATATCGGTTGAGAGTACAATATTTCCTGAGCGAGAGATAGAGACAGAGCACCTCTGCAAATTATTCTCTGTGCAAACACAAAAAATGTAAATAAAGGGACTTGTGCATTATCATTTAGTAGAGGCACCAGCTGTGCCTTTTCCCCTCTTTTTTACAGTGTAAATCCTCACAGCAGTGTCATACAAACGGGTGTCTTCAATTTAACCAGGCAATGAGAAACGGTGGAAATTTCCTGAGAACAGAGTACTGCATTACATTTTAATAGAGCAACACCCTGCGAGGGCCAGGAAATAATGGCCCCCCTTGAAATAAATTAGTTAGGCATTATTGAGATCTGTCATGGGCCAGACAATGGCTCCTTGTGCCGAGAGAGCTCTTGTGTGCTAGCCGGAGAATTCATTTAAAAAGCTTGGAAACCCGATTCCTTCACTTCCTCAATTTCTTTCTCGTGACAGCCTTGCTACTTCCATCCCGGACTTAATTACCTTTTCATTTTTCATTTGCCTCCAGAATTGCCTTGAGCCTCAATGTGCTCTCTTTGGAAGATTATGTGGAGGAAAAATAGAACACCTAAAGTGAATGTTTAATGGTATTATTTAATATTACTTTGTGCATGTCATATTGTATAAGCTTGAGGTTCACATGTAACAGAGGATGAACTTGACCTGATGTTCTTTGAAAATTAGTCCAAGATTATATTCCCATTCAATTTGAGGTATGAATTCAGAATTCTGGACTGTATTTTTAAAGACATAAAGCATAAAATAATATTTTGCATGCCAGACTATGGGATGCGACTCAGATGATGGGTTTGCAGCATCAGTTCTAAGCCTAAACTCACTATAAGAAACGAATACGAAAAACAAGGTTTTAAATATGACTGATAAATTCAGATTGCGGCGACCAGTGCAGATGTAAACACATTTTTAACTTACTATTGGGTATTTGGGATAATATTACATTTTTACTGTCAAAATCAGTTAAACCCCTTTAAAAAACAATTTTATTCAAAGTTAACCCTCACAAACATTTTAACAAACCACCTTGCTGCAAGTCTGAGGAATAAATTATACACAGTGCCATTAATCCTTTAATGAGAGTTAACGGTGCCACTTAGAGGATATACTGTTATTTTGGACATTTAGCTTGCTAGACCCAGGTTGTTTAAATAGTAGGCAGATTTCATTGTGGAAACTAATAACAGACAAAATCACAGAGTGTTTGTGCTAATTATAGAACAATACCCCCGGACTCACAGGTATTGCACAAATATATATGTCATCAGATATCTTGAGCAGTTAATCACACCACCAATTGTTTCCCCTAATGCATTCAGTTTTATTTAGCAGTTCTAAATTACTCTCACACCTTGAGACAAGTACATACATGCAGGGATCATCTGGGTTGTCATTTTATGCTCTCCAGTGAGGGGATGATTTTAAACACGATTTAATGTAATGATAGTAATATCAGGAGTATATTCATAGTGCAAAGTTTATAAGTCATCAACAAATCAGTGCCTTGGATTGCGAAGCCTGATGCTGTGTACAAAATGAAACAATTTGCATGTTCCATCTCAAACAAAACAATGAGTTCATGAAATTGTTTTTCTTCATTCTGTCAGTTGCCAGCATAACAAATTAAAATTGTCCTGTGTGATTAAATGGGGTGATTGTCTTGTAATTATTCTACAAGACAATCACAATTAAGAGTTAAGGCATATTGTAATGTCAAAGGACAGAATGGCTGAATCAGTATGAATATTAACAGACAGTAAAAGTTAATTTTTTAAAACAACTTAATTATTTTATAATAATTATTATGTAGGTATCATAGATATTATATTAGATATCTCTATATCTATATATTATTTTTAATATATATATACAGGGTTGGGGAATAACGGATTACGTATTTAAAATACAAAATATAAGCAACTGTATTCCACTACAGTTACAATTTAAATCATTGGTAATTATAATACAGTTACATTCAAAAAGTATTTTGATTACTGAAGAGATTACATTTTATTGTCATTTGTTTCATTTATTATTTAGTCCTTTCAGATGGAAAACATTCATACATATAAATGATGTAATCCAAAGTGCATTTGAACAGCGGTGAAACACTTTCTTATGATGTGTTACATTCATACGAGCAGACAGAGAAGTAAGTTTGAAGTCAGTTTGGAGCAGAAGAAATAGAAATAAACCTTGTGTAAATTGTCAGCTTTACGCTAAGCTAAAATGCTATTTCTAGCCATTTTACATGCACGTTACCAGCAAAGCATCTGAGTGAAGCGGAGCGGTGTGACACTACGCTCAATAACCTGCTCCATGCTCTTTTCAACTTTAAAGTTTGTTCGAGTCCTTTATGACAATAATGAAAACATGGACTGGTACCAGGAAAAATATTGCAGGTAAAAGTGAAATTTATAATTGTTTTTCAGTTGTCTCCACGGAATGATTATAGTTTTGATACATTAATATCTTTCTGATTTAATGTTATGAGACATTGGGTATGTAAATTAAAATGAGCAGTTTCTCATCCTAATTTTGTGTTCAGTTTTAAAGGGTGTATTATGTTATCCAGAAAGAGTAGTGAATGTTTTTCTCTTTTTCAGTGTTGTTGCTTTATTAATATTCCCTACGATTTTATATGTATGAATCATATGCAATCTAAAGGGACTGTGGTTATTTATACATAATTATTATATTAGTAGATAGCATGTGCCCCCTTTAGTTTTCCTTGATAGTTTTAAAGCATTATAAACTGAATCTGGACTTTATATGTATCAAACGATCATGTCTTGTGCATGCGCTCTTTATATGTACAGCAAGGGTTAACCATGGATTTAACAAATAAAAAAATATTTGTCCTGCATAGTGAGATTTTGTCCAATATATATATATATTAGATGAAATCATGTTTAATGATCCTAAAACAAATACAAATAATTTAATTCACAAATTACACTGCTTTTGTTTATGAAAAGTTGTTTTTTTCTAATGTACAATCATTTATGGCTTTTTTTCTCTGCACATGAATGCAGCAAGCGATGTCGAAGATGTCATCTTCAACCACTAACCTAGAGTCATTTTTTTTACATTTCACTTTCGTTAAGGTGTGGATTTGGCTTTGGGAAACTGACCAGCAGTTATGAGCCACTTTATCCCGAAGCAGAAATCGAAAGCTTTAGGCCCAGATGGTATCTCACCAGCGTGTCTTCAATCCTGTGCTAACCAGCTGGCCCCCATCTTCACACAGATCTTCAATAGATCACTGGAGCAGTGTGAAGTCCCATGCTGCTTCAAATGCTCAGTCATTATTCCTGTCCCAAAGAAACCAAAAATCACAGGACTTAATGACTACAGACCTGTCGCCCTGACGTCTGTGGTCATGAAATAATTTGAGAGACTGGTGTTGGCCCACCTGAAGAACATCATTGGACCCTTTCTTGATTCCCTTCAATTTGCTTATCGAGCAAACAGGTCTGTGGATGATGCAGTCAACATGGGATTGCATCATGTCCTGCAACATCTGGACAGACCAGGGACATATGCAAGGATCCTTTTTGTGGACTTCAGTTCGGCTTTCAACACTATCATCCCAGCTATACTCCAGAACAAATTACACCAACTCTCTGTTCCCATGTCTGTCAATGGATTACCAGCTTTCTGATGGACAGGCAGCAGCTTGTGAGACAGAGGAAACTCACTTCCAGCACCTGTACAATCAGCACTGGTGCCCCCCAGGGATGTGTGCTCTCCCCACTACTCTTCTCCCTCTACACCAATGACTGCATCGCCAAGGACCCCTCTGTCAAGCTCCTGAAGTTTGCAGACGATACCACTGTCATCGGCCTCATCCGAGATGATGATGAGTCTGCATACAGAAGGGAGGTTGAACAGGCCGATGCTTCAGAGCTCTGAGCACCAGAATCGTCAGGCACAGGAACAGTTTTTTCCCTCAGTTATTTCCGTCCATCTCATGAACAGTTAAAACTGCCCCATTGAGCAATAACTATGTGCAATACACAGTTTAGTCTTTTTTATATTTATCCAACACATCTAACCTCTTCTGCCATTTCATTCCTCTGAAAAAAAAAAAAACAAAAAAAAAAAAACATTTGCACTGTACATAACAGATTTGTATTTTCGCTGTACATAACAGATAACAGATTTGTATTAGATTGCACTACGTATGTGTATCTGTGTGTGTATGTATGTATGTGTATAATTATTTTAATTTTTTATTATTATCTATGTCTTGCTGCTGTTTTTGTATTGTTTTTGTATTGTTGTACACAGGAAGCTCCTATCACAAAGACAAATTCCTTGTATGTGTAAGCATACTTGGCAATATAGCTGATTCTGATTCTGATTCTGATTAAGTGAGATAATTCCGCTATGAAATTCTCTATGCGAGAGCAGAAATCTTTACCAATAAAATGCTCAATTGTACAATAGAGGCATGAAAGCAGAATGCTCCGCCTGCAAATTAGGACACACTGATCTGCAAGATCATACATGTTTACTGATTTTGTGTATGTGTAAGCCGGGATTCAAGGCAAAATGCTTTGCCAATATACAGTATTATTAAGCTTACTTATTCAATTGAGGGTGCTCTAACATTTGCAACCCTGCAGAACCGGGCCTTTATCTAACTGGCAGCTGCACTGACATGATGGCAAAACAACAAGATACATTACTTATCTATTAATTTATTATCGAATAGTAGTGTAGCCTACTAGCTCACGTTTTGCTGCACTACTTTGCAGAGCACATCCTCGTGCTCTGTGGCAATGTAATGCATATGATTCCAAAAGGATTATTTGCTAATTCTCACGGTCTCTCCACACTCCCTCTCGATTTCTTCATTCTTAGCTTTGATTAATACTTTGCATTTATTGAGGTTTTAAGGTTTGCAACTTCACTAAAACAATGTTAGAGCTCCATAACCTCAGGCCTATTGCTTATTTCGCAGATTCCCAAACCAGCATATCACGAAGCGCATTCTGGGTTGAGCGAACGGCACTGAGCAGCCTGAGCTCCGCTAACATGCTCTGGTTACCAGGCATGATCATATTTTTTATCAAGAAATTTCACATTGGATCATAATTTCTTTTTTTCTAGTAAGACCTTTGATATTAGGGCAAAAATCGTATTCTTGATAATAATTTTTTTATTGTTTTCCTGTAAAAATATACATTTACAACTAAGGGAACAATTAGGCCTAGATTTAAAATGGCAATGAAATAATTGTGGCTGGATGAAAAGGTTTAAATCCCCTTACTGCGCATGTGAAAAATCGCCTTTGCATTGTCGGTCTGAAACGCAATTGTCCTTGTGTTCCATTGCCGGACATCTGAGTCACCGTCACTTTTAAAGGTATAAAATGTGAATGTTGTACAAAGTAACATTTATCTTTAACAATGCTATCAAAGTGAATATCAGGCACAACAGCGCCACAATAACATGGGCTGCCATCTTGATTGTTTTGGTTGAATGGGTCACATGACTGCGTCACATGACTTCAAATACGTCATAGTTTTCAGATATTTCAATTTTTCCACTCCACACTACAGGCAGCATTTTCAAATTGGAAGAGCATTTTCAAAAAGCTCAGTTTTCACTCCAAAAACATCATGACATCTCAATGTGGACGGAAGGCCAAAACATGAAAAAGATGCATTTTCAAACAAAAACATATTAGTGTGGACGTGGCCTGAAACACACTGATGTTACAAGAAGACCTGAAAGAACATCTACATTTCTGTGAAAAAGTATTTGCCTCCTTCCTGATTTCTTCTATTTTTGTGTATTTTTCATACAAAATTGTTTTGGATCTTCAAACGAGATATAACATAAAACAAAGGCAACATGAGAAAACACAAAATACAGTTTTCAAATATATATATATATATATATATATATATATATATATATATATATATATTATTGAATAAAAAGTTATCCAACACCTATATCACCCATGTGAAATACTAACAGCCCCCTTAAACTTAATAGCTGTTTGTGCCAACTTTAACAGCAACAACTGCAACAAAACACTTCCAATAACTGGAGATCAGTCTTTCACAATGCTGTGGTGGAATTTTGGCCCACTCTTCTTTGCAGAACTGCTTTAGTTCAGCCACACTGGAGGGTTTTCGAGCATGAACTTCCTGTTTAAGGTCCTGCCACAGCATCTCAATCAAGTTCAGGTCAGGATTTTGACTAGGCCACCCCAAAACTTTAATTTAGCTTCTTTTGAGCCATTCAGAGGTGTACTTACTCCTATGCTTTGGATAATGTTCTTGCTGCATAATCCAGTTGTGCTTGAGCTTCAACTCATGGACTGATGACCGGATGTTCTCCTTTAGAATTTTCTGGTAGAGAGCAGAATTCATGTTTCACTCAATTATTGCAAGTTGCCCTGGCCCTGAAGCAGCAAAGCATCCACACACCATCACACTACCACCACCATACTTTACCGTAGGTATGATGTTCTTTTGTGGAATTCTGTGTTTGATTTATGCCAGATGTAATGGGACCCCTGTCTTCTAAACAGTTCAAGTTTCGACTCATCAGTCCACAGAACATTCTCCCAAAAGGTTTGAGGATCATCAACATGTGTTATGGCAAAATTCAGATGAGCCTTAATGTTCTTCTGGGTTAGCAGTGGTTTCCACCTTTCCACTCTTCCATGGATGACATTTTTGGCTTTGGCTTTCTTTCTTTCTGATAGTGGAGTCATGAACAGTGACTTTTATTGATGCGAGAGAGGCCTGCAGTTCCTTGGATGTTGTCCTTGGCTTTTTTGTGACTTCCTGGGTGAGTCGTCACTGTGCACTCTGAGGAATTTTGGAAGGTCGGCCACTTCTGGGAAGGTTCACTTTCTCCAGGTTTTCTCCATTTGGAGATAATGGCTCTCACTGTGGTTCTTTGAAGTCCCAGAGTTTTTGAAATAGCTTTGTAACCCTTCCCAGACTGATGTATTTTAATCACCTTTTTCCTCATCATTTCTGGAATTTATTTCAACCTTGGCATAGTGTGCTTCTGTGTGAAACCTTTTAGCCAACTTCATGCTGCTTAAAAAGTTATATTTAGATGTTTATTTGATTAAAAGGGCTGGCAGTTATCAGTCCTGGTTGTGTCTGGTCCAGCTGAACCCCATTATGAATGCAGTTTCATAGATTTTGGGGATTTAGTAACTACTTTAGTAAATACTTTTTCACACAGACCCAGTTGATATTGGACAACATTTTTGCTTAAATAACATTATCATTTAAAACTGTATTTTGTGTTTACTCAGACTGCCTTTGATTTATGTTAGATTTTGTTTGAATTTTTGAAACAATTTAGTATGAGATATACACAAAAACAGAAGAAATCAAATAATTGGGGGCAAATAATTTTTCACAGCACTGTATCTAGAGATAGATATCTATCTATATATCTGTCCATCCATCCGTCTGGATACTAATGCATGCAGACTATTTATATTAGTTGTATATGTAAAATGTGCAGCTGTTTTGATGTAAAAGATGTAAACAACAGTATAGTCCTTTATGTTTAGAGGAGCTTGGATCTTTGTATTAGAGAATCAGACAGCCCATTTGGGACATGGCCTCAACATCTGTAAATGAAATGATTGTCCCAGAAAACCCCTATGGAATAGACACATCCTGTTCCAAGTTCCTCCCTTTAGAAGTCATCTTGTCTTCTCAATGAAAAAATAATAGAGCCCTATGAGAGGTGTGTTATTTCTGGAGAGCAGATCTTTGCATGGTGGAGTCTATAGCGAATGAATATGGGGTCTTTTGAGTCCTCTATCAAGGTTTTTATTGGCCCTGAAATCTTCCATGACATCTTAGAGTGGAAGAGAAGGAAAGCTGATGAATTGGTTGGGGGTGCAGAGATTTGAGACGGAGCCCAGGGGCCGGA
This sequence comes from Myxocyprinus asiaticus, assembly GCF_019703515.2. Taxonomy (NCBI): domain Eukaryota; kingdom Metazoa; phylum Chordata; class Actinopteri; order Cypriniformes; family Catostomidae; genus Myxocyprinus; species Myxocyprinus asiaticus. Next base: position 12,632,854 of record NC_059363.1, on the reverse strand, counting down.
CAATGCCCTCAGGATTGACACTTTCAGAGACATCCATGTCGACTTCACCGAAATGAGACTTTATCTCTGGGATTCGAACAGCTTTCCACAGCTAGTAGTTATTTCGCTCAGGAAAAAGTTGAAAACTAGGAGGCTTGAGGGATATGTAGCCTCAACGCACACACATACACAATGCTCTCTGTGCACTGTGCCAAATGCATATTTGCATTTCCTAAAAGCATCAAACCATAACTTACTTCAATTTGATCTACAGCTGCTCTGACAAGTCTACAGTATATGCTGGCTCACTTAAAAAGCCAGAAGCATATGCAACCCGCATCACTAACCTTTGTCAATTTCCTTTTTTTTTAAAGTTGGTAAACATCTGGATCCGAAAAAAAGCAAGACACTAAATTCATTCTAAATCTTGACAGGCTGATACATACATTTTACTCCAATCATTCTTAAGATGAAGAGATTTTAATCAAGGCAGTTTAATGCCTGTGCAGCTCTCGGTTATTAAAATCTGATGTGGCAGTATTGCTTTGTGAGAAGGTGTTTTTGAGGTGCATGCTGGTAATTAGATTGAGAAAATCAGACAGAGGTCTACTCAGCAAAGACTGTCCATTTCCTCTTGGCGTGGCATAATTTAAACATGAGCTGCAGAGATAGATGAATTGATTTGAGGGGGTTAGATCAATGACCATACACAGCCACTAAGAATCTCCTTCTTCATGATATTTACCGCCAAATGACAAGATTAATTTAAACGCACTCTAACACAGTAGATAAGAGCAATCAATCATGAACCATAGGCCTCTGTTACTAATTTAAAATCTGGGGGACAGGTTTAAAGGAGACTGCTAGCATTTACTTGGAATAGCAGTGATCTAAATGTTGCTCAGGTACTTGCGATAGGGCATAATTCACTTTGGATTGAGTTCTCTGAAAAACTCAGTTGAGCAGAATTTTAATGATTATTTAGTGAGGTGTTTAAACAGGAATCAATGAAGAAGTCTCGATACAAGTTTGCATGTGATAACCCCCTTCCCCTCCTTATTTCTGCAAAGACTAGCAAACTGCCTGTTTTCAAGCCCATTAAGAGACACTTATAATTTTGTGAAGTGCATGCTCATTTGAGGTAGGGTGCACTGGATTTTAGAGGAAGTGTTGAAATATTAATACCAAACAGTGTGCCTTTTGTCCAGCATAGACAGAAAAGAAGAAAAGTTAACTAAGGCGTAGCGATCTCAGTGTGAATTAATGATCTGTCTAATTTTAGGAAGCTGTGGGGTGTTTGAGCATTCCAGTAAGAACAAGAGAATTGCAAGGTTAAGTCCTCAGAGAGAACAGACTATCTCACAGAGGCATCAGAAGGATGAACAAGAGAGAGAGAGAGAGAGAGAGAGAGAGAGAGAGAGAGAGAGAGAGAGAGAGAGAGTGTGTCTTGTACTGAAATTTACCAGTATTGTTCTGACACTATTCAAGGATAAGCTGGTAGAGCCAACATGAAAGATTTAAGTTTGGCCCACCCACACAAGGCAACTTAAATAAGCAATAAATAATAACTAATACTACATGACATACTGCTCATGCACAAGGCTAGCAAAAACAACTCCTCAATATTACTGTCTACATACAATAGACAGTAAAATGTCTATTGTATGTAAGCTACCAGAAATGGCAAGATACATTTTCTTGGACTAGATTCTTAGACTAGACCGAGACATAACCCACAGTATTGCTTGTTTTGACCATAAGCTAAACAACATTAATAATAATAATAACAACAACAACAACAACAACAACAACAACAACAATAATAATAATAATAATAATAATAATCATAGACACACTCCTGATGCAAAGACTGTTCCACAAGGTAGGCAGCATACAGTAGTTATAGTAGTAGTATACTAAGATACTTTTTGGCCAAATTCTATGATAGCATCAAATGAATCCTTTGCCATTCTGAACTGTCACAAGCTCAGTGTAAAAAATACACCCAAGATGTTTAGGTTGTGTATTTTATGCTTATAAGAGTTTTGCAGTATTAGCTTAGTAACATGCTAATGCCAAACCTTATTGAAATCAATTGTGATTTGAGTCACAATTCTTCAGTATGCTGCACCAGAGACAGTTTAGCTGAGACTGACCACTTGTATAGTGTGCAACATTCTGGTTCTGGAAGTAACAATTCCATTAATTTATATAGAAGAATTGATTTTCAACGATAATTTATAAACCTTTAGAGGCAGACGTAATCGAGTTGGTGTCTCTTAAACTTTTTATCTATTTTTACATATCGGAATATTTAGCAATAAACCTAAAATATATTGTTTCTATACTTATTATCAACAACCTCAAATCAGCAGTTTTATATATTTCCATCGTTTTTTATTCAATGACATCATTCACAATGCTTCATGGGATTGTAGTCCATGCCCTCATGAAAGACAGTAAGTACACAGCCTTGTACATTTGTCCTTTTGTGCGACTTTCAAATACTTTTTTACCTCAAAACAAAGTTTGTGATGTTGCGATTTACCCCGGAGCTGGTTGGCTTGTTTCATGGCTTACAACTCTTTTGTTGATTTTATAAAAAGTCTATGGAAGAAATGAATGGGGAAAATACTTTCGGAAGCCAGTCAGCTGAAAAAGTGGGTGGGCACTGTTGCACTCTGTTAAAATGAATGGGAGAAATTGGAATGGGAAATATGGTGGGTGTAGAAAAGGAAGTCCCTTCTGACAGGTTAAAGCACCAAACACCTTTTAAGATGACATCACCTGCTAGCTACCTTGAGAAAATAACTTTCTGAGGTAAGGAAGCCCAATTTATGATACAACTGTCAGATTTTACTACTGATTTGAAATATGTTATTTAAATTGTAATGTTGACTGTTTTGGAGATTTCAATCTTTCTGCATTCAAGTCGATATAAGCAGTATTTGTATTGTGCTTTTATCCATGGACAATTGCTACCCAGGAGTTTTCCCAAGATGGCCGCAGAGTTGACTAACTTGCCTTGAAAGAGGTAGTTTCCCCATTAAAACACTGTTGGAACAATTGATGACACACATAAACACTCTTTTACAGGAAGCTGTCTCCTTATATCAACAATGTAACTGATTTTATCCATAAAATAGTCTAGGCAACTGACACAAAGCAGTCTTTCAGCTTTCTACAGACCCAGTCTAATAAACTCAAGGTAAAACAAGCACTGAAGGCAGAGTGAGCATTCTCTCTCTTTGTCCTCTTCCTGTCTGTCAGGCAGGTTAAAGAAATTGAGTGGGCCAGATCAAAGACAGTGATGCCACTGACCCTGACCCCATCAGCCTTCAAGATTAAAGCTCCATGCAGTGTGTGTCAATCAGACCAATTGTACTGGCCAGCTAGTGCTGACGGACTGAGACTGTGCGTCAGAGGAGATGATGCACTTAGCTTGACTACCACTGAGAGCAGCTTGTGAATGGATTTTTGGAAGACCTCCAAAACTTACTCATTTTATTTAGTGGGGATCGATAATGTGAGGCTTGACAAGGCTGGCCACCAGTGCAGAAGTGAATTTCATGTTACTTATACTAGTGTGCGAGTATGTTTTGAACTTTAAAACATAGCAAATTATTTAATCCACAAGAATATAGACATTTGACTACTTTTGACAACTGAATACTGGCTAATTTACACAACCAAGTTTGTCAGAAAGTCCGTCCCGGAACGGAAAACAGGCAGTGGTTTCTGGCGGACTGATATCAGAGATGCTACTTTCAGCAGACTAAGGCAAGAGCCAGTTCCAGCCATGCTCTCCCTGATATTGTTCAATGTTGTGCGTTCATGCAACAAATGTGAGTAGTCATGTTGATATTGTTTAGTCAACGCTTTGTAGTTGTTATTGTGAATGTCAGATGTTTGGCAAATGTTTGAGATATGCAAATGACAATCGCGGCGCGATCACGGATAGACGCTAATCCTGTTAGCAGCGTTAGTATGATCACGTTGAGTTAACACGTGCTGTTGATATTATATGCTGCATCACGCCGTATATTGGAGTTTATCTTATTATATAATGTTTATTTATTAGCTAACAGTTGAGTATTAATTTGTGATTACTGTTTTAATCAGTTATTGTTACTTTGTGAGGTAATTTGCAGTGAACATGTACAGATATATTGTATTCATATTGTATTTCTTTATTTATTCTACAGAACACAACATAACTTTCCATAACTCCCTACAAACATAATATTGTAAATGGATGTCACTGACTGCCTGACAAGTGCTATTAAAGAGAAGTTTGAAGAGGATATACTTCTCCCGTGCCTGGTTCTCTTACCGGAATCACTGTCCATAATTGTCCGCCTGTAGAACTGTAAATTAACAAAGGTTGCGAGAGGTGCTACTCCGCAACAATTGGTCCTTCGAGCCGGATACGGCAACAGTAAACAATATGGACACTGCAGCTAGCGATGCATCAGAGACTGTGGATAGGCCCAAGAGTAAACTGCCTTCCCTTCTGGGTGACTATGAGGTTGGCAACATACCTTTTGTGGACCCTCCTCCAATCGCTTCTTCTCGCTGTCACAGCCAACATAAGAGCCAGTCAAGGAAAACTTCCCATAATAAAGCCAGCTCTCGTTCCAGATCCAGTTGTCATTCCATTATCTCTGGTGTGCAAGCTACATCGGCACTCACAAGCAGCCAGGCAGCCATAGTGGAGGAGAAAATAAAACAGTGGCAGTATGACGACCTACTTCAACAACTAGAGGAGGACATGCTGGCAGAAATGGAATACCAGAGACTACAAACCCAAGATAAAGAGGCTCAACATGCTCAGGAAGAGGCTCTTATGGCCTTATCTAACCAGTTAGAATGACGGCGCAAGCTGAAAAAAGCGGAAACTGATCTAGAAGTAGCCAAGCTGCTGAGTTCCCTGCTCAGCCAAGACACAAGTTTGACTGATCCAGAGCCTCAAGTATCACCAGACACAACTGGGCCATCATCGCAGTTCCCTCATGCCAGCTCAGCCCACTCGCCTGTATTTCAACAGTCTCCCTGCCCCTCATCTTCCATGATGCAAGCCACACAGACTGTTCCAGAGGCACAGAGCACATTAAGGGACACATGCACAGTTCAGTTAACATCCAAAACAACTCCTCAGTTGGCATTACAAGCGACTAGGCCAGCACGAGTTCTAGCTCTCACAGCGCAATTATCCTCATGTGCAGTCACTCAAGTCCAAGGGAGACCACAAGCCGCATATTCTGGGGAGAACATGTCACCTGTCTCACAGCAGCCCAGCCAAGTCTCAATGCCACTACCTCAATTCCACCACATGCAAGCAGCAGCCACCCAATTTGCGACACCACACACAGATAGTGTTCTGATATCACAGACTGTACCTCTTGTTGCATCTATTGCATCGACCTCAAATGTGAATACTTCATTACCAAGCCAGGTAGCCCCACCTATCTGTCAGACTCAGTTTTTTCCAGCCACTCAGCAGATAGTGACAGTCTCATCTAACACACCCATCTGCCCTCAACCCTATCCACATCCACCTGTTCCCCAAACTGGTTACTTACCTCAACCTGGAACAGAGCTTCTGATGGCAGCAGTCTACGGTATCCCTCGGCCCACGCTACCAGTGTTTGACAGTGGCACAGAAAGCGACTTTGCCTTGTTGAAATTGGCCTTAGACAATCTATTAAGTCACCATACTCACATCAGCGAGCAGTACAAATACCAAGTGTTACTGAGCCACCTGAAGTTTGCTAGTGCTCAGCAGTTGGCTAAAGCATATATGCACCACCCACAACCATACACCGCTGCCTTGTAAGCTTTGCAGGAGAAATATGGCCAGCCCAGGCAGTTTGTGCAATCAGAATTAGGTGCTATCATGAGTACTCCGCCACTTAAAATGGGTGATGCCAATGCCTTCGACTCATTTGCCTTATCTGTCCAATCCCTGGTGGGCATGCTGGGGACTCTGGAGGATCAGAATGGATATGAGCTTATGTGTGGTTCTCATGTGGACCGCCTTCTGGGAAAGATGCCACCCACTTACAGAGACGGATTTTTAGAATACTGTCTAAGCCATGGTATCCTTCTAACTGGTACAGATAGAACCTACACTCTCCCCGACTTAGCGGCTTGGTTACAAACGAAGTCACAAGAAAAACACATCTCTAGCTGAGCTGCTGCCATGTTTCAGTCTGACACAACAAAGTCATCTGTGAAGAGTAAAGGCACCGTAAAGGCGGCGTTCAACACCGGTGCTTCTGACAGCTGAGAAAGCTGCCAAGCCCTTTGAACTGGCACAGGCTAAACCCAGTTCCAAGCCAAAGCCTTATTGTCCTCATTGCGACAACCGAGATCATTATCTCAACTCCTGTGATAAATTCAAGAGGCTGACCACCACCCAGATCGTCACCTGGATCACAGAGGGTAAACGCTGTTGGAAATGTGGTCGAAATCATCCAATGGCTCCTGTAACCTCAAGGGGCCCGGTAAAGTCTGCAAAGAACTGCACCTTACTGTCCTACATGACTCTGTCAAAGATACTTCAAGAGCTGTGCTTATGGTGAATTTGCCATCCACACAAATCTATCTTGACAGACCCAACTGCTCACAGAAAGTTATGCTTAATGTTGTCAAAGTTCTCTTGCACAGTGGTGGCCAAACAATGGAAGCCCATGCTGTTCTTGATGATGGCTCTGAAAGAACCATCGTCCTTCCTCCAGTAACTCAGAAGCTTGAGCTAAATGGAGCTCCAGAGGTCCTCCCTCTACAGACAATCCAACAAAGTCATACCTAACTTAAAGGGTCCACAGTAACCTTGGAGGTTTCTCCCTTGACCAAACCCACAGAGAGGTATGTCATTCGTAATGCCTCTACTGCCTCTGTTTTAAGCCTTGTTGAGCATAATTACCCTATGGCAGCTCTCCAGAAATCATATCACCACCTGAAAGGTCTACCCTTACAACCTGTAGACAAAGACAAACCCTTACTCCTCATCGGTCTGATATGCCACTCCTCCTTACTCCTATTCAGCCAGTGCGTAGAGGAGCATTGGGTGGCCCGGTTGCCATATGTACAAGGCTTGGTTGGGTACTGCAGGGCCCAATGTGTCCAATTCAGCCCCCCAGATGTCAGCAACAATGCCTGCACATTATGACAGCTCCACCACATGATGAGCTGTATCAGCATGTGAAATGCTTGTGGCAAATTGACACCTTGCCATACAATGAAAAGCTGATCACAAGATCAAAGCAAGACCAACAATCTTATAACCTCTTGCAGTCTGCCACTGTCAGAGTAGACGTAAATGGTGTTCAGCGGTATGCTACCCCACTACTAAGGCGTACTCCTATCACCATGCTTCATGCAGGCAAAGAGGCTGTGCTCCCCAGTCTCAGAAATATTGAGAGAAAGCTGGCCAAGAATCCTGAGCAAGCTCAAACTTACTGCTCTGAAATTCAAAAGCTTGAATATGCAGGCTACATTGCCAAAATATCACCAGAGGAGGCAGACAGAGTCCTGGTTCATTCCACACCACATAGTGCATTATAATGGGAAGGACCGAATAGTCTTCAACTGTTCCTTCCAGTACCATGGTCAAAGCTTGAATGAACAACTCCTTCCGGGGCCAACACTGGGGCCATCCTTGCTAGGAGTCATCTTGAGGTTCCAACAACATGCAGTTGCAGTGAGTGGGAACATCAAAGGCATGTTCCACCAAGTACGTCTGTTACCTGGTGACAAGTTGGTGCTGCGTTTCATCTGGAGAAACATGGACAGGGAAGCTGACCCAGACATCTACGAGTGGCAGGTACTTCCCTTTGGTGCGACTTGCAGCCCGTGCTGCGCCATCTATGCCCTTCAGTTGCATGCCCAGGAACATAAAGACACCATGGCTGGCTTAGCTGACACTGTGGAGAACTCATTCTACGTCAACAACTGTCTTCACAGTACTCCCGACCAAGGTGAGGCCAGAGCCATAATAGATGGATTGCATCAGTCCTTGTTGAAGGGAGGCTTCGAGATCAGACAATGGACATGAAATATACCATCAGTTCTCAGACACCTCCCATCGGAAGCCAGATCAGCTAGTAGCGAGTGCTGGTTGTCTCAGAGTAGCGCAGACATGCAAGAACTTACCCTCGGCCTACAATGGAATTGCCTCGATGACACCCTCGGGTATAAGAACCGCATAGCAGAGCCTGTTCAGCCCACCATGAGGAATCTGTATAAGACTTTGGCAAGCCAATTCGACCCCTTGGGTTTTATCATCCCATTCACCATGAGAGCTAAGGCTCTTATCCAGGATCTCTGGAAACACAACCTCAGCTGGGATGACCCTATCGAACCCCTACATCTGCGTGATAAATGGTCCACGTGGGTTGCACAGCTTTCCAGTATCACCAAACTACAATTCCCTCGACCTTATGCTTCTGGCAAGTCCGACACCCCCTTCACCGTTAGGGAGTTACATGTCTTCTGTGATGCCTCGGAGATGGTATATGGTTCTGTGGCCTACCTTCGGACCACAGATGAGCATGAGGAAGTCCATATTGCCTTTGCCCTGGCTCGATCCAGAGTGGCTCCCAGTAAATGCCTATCCATGCCACACCTAGAGCTGTGTGCTGCACTTTCTGGAGTCCAGATGGCCAAAGTGATACAGACTGAACTCACCATTCCCATACACAAAGTCATATATTGGACTGATTCAACTACGGTGCTGCATTGGTTAAAATCAGAATCCTGCCGATACAAGGTCTTTGTGGGGTCCAGAGTAGCTGAGATTCAGACTTTGACATGTTACCAGATGGAGGTATGTTGATTCCGCTCGAAACCCAGCTGACCATATCACCAGAGGTCTTACCTTAGCCGAATTAGCAGGCCCTCACCAATGGAGATCTGGGCCATCCTTCCTGACTGAACCACAGGATAGGTGGCCATTAACACCCAGCACAGAGTCAGCACCTGTCTTGAGCGAGATGAAAAGAGCATCCTTTGTTGGAGCAGTCACTGTCGTTCCCAGCCCTGTACCTCTGGACCTTAGTCAGCTCCAAACCTGGAAGGAGCTAGATGAGGCCACTGTTAGGTCCGGTGATGGGGCGGCCAACACTGACACCCCTTGTGAAGCCTCAAACTATATTCAGGCAGAAAAGCTTCTCTTGGCACAGGCACAGCTTGATTCATTCCCAGATGAGTTCAGAGCTTTGAAAGCTGGACAGTCCATTCCAACAGACAGTTGCCTGAGTTCTCTCACCCCAGAGTATGATAACTATACTGGTCTTATCAGAGTGGGTGGACGACTTCATCGTGCTGAAACCCTGGATTCCGATATCATTCACCCAATCGTCTTAGATCCCCAACATCATGTCACAAAGCTACTCATCCAAGACATAGATCAACAACTCCATCATCCAGGTGCAGAGTGAGTTCTAGCAGAGCTACGTCGTCGATACTGGGTGCTTAGAGGCCGTGAAGCCGTGCGCAAACACCAACATTCATGTCAGGATTGCCAGTTTTGGCAATAGATGGCCCATAGATGGCTGATCTTCCACTCTGTCGGCTACGCCTCTTCAAGCCACCATTTTACTCCACCGGCATAGACTGCTTCGGACCCTTTCATGTGAAGATAGGACATCGTCAGGAAAAGAGATGGGGTTTCTTATACAAGTGCTTAACAACCAGATGTTTACATCTCAATCTCCTTGAACACCTGGACACTGATGCCTTCCTTCTTTCTTTGTGATGCTTTAAAGCCCATAGAGGGAAGCCTTTCGAGATACTATGTGACAATGGCACTAACTTCACTGGAGGCAATCACGAGTTAAAAGACACCTTTAGTCAAATGGCTCCTGAACTTCAGGTACAGCTGGCTAAACAGCAGATCCAGTTTTGCTATAACCCACCGAGTGCCCCTCACTTCGGCGGAACATGGGAGCGAGAGGTGAAATCAGTTAAGGCTGCCTTGCGAGTCATTCTACGGGAACAATCCATGCCTGAATCTGTCCTGCAAACATTACTAGTGGAAGTTGAGGGCATACTCAATTCCAAGCCGCTTGGCTATGTCTCATCAGACATTGCAGACCTGCATCCTGTTACTCTGAACATGTTACTCATGGGACGCCGTGATGCTTCATTGCCACAAGTCCTTTATGACTCCAGCGAACTATAGGGGAAATGCAGGTGGAGACACAGTCAGGTATTGGCCGATCAGTTCTGGACCGCCTTTATTCGCTGCTACTTACCAGAACTACAGGGCAGACAAAAATGGAGATCGAATGGCAAAGTGTTGGCGGTGGGACAAGTGGAACTCCTAATTGATCATCAACTTCTGCGAGCTCTGTGGCCTGTGGGTACCGTGACAGAGACCTATGCAGGGGCTGACGGGAGGATTCGGACAGCCAAAGTCTAAGTCAAAGGCAAGATGTACACACGCCCTGTTGTGAAACTAATTCAACTTCCAAAAATGAGGGATGATGATACAGACCCTCCGGACGGCCTTTCTTGATGAATACAATTATACTGACTGATAATTTGGGGCGGCTGTGTCAGAAAGTCCGTCCCGGAACGGAAAACAGTCAGTGGTTTCTTGCGGACTGATATCAGAGTTGCTACTTTCAGCAGACTGAGGCAAGAGCCAGTTCCAGCCGTGCTCTCCCTGACATTGTTCAATGTTGTGCGTTCATGCAACAAATGTGAGTAGTCATGTGAATATTGTTTAGTCAACACTTTGTAGTTGTTATTGTGAATGTCAGATGTTTGGCGAATGTTTGAGATATGCAAATGACAATCGCGGCGCGATCGCGGATAGACACTAATCCTGTTAGCAGCGTTAGTATGATCACGTTGAGTTAACGTGCTGTTGATATTATATGCTGCATCACGCCGTATATTGGAGTTTATCTTATTATATAATGTTTATTTATTAGCTAACAGTTGAGTATTAATTTGTGATTACTGTTTTAATCAGTTATTGTTACTTTGTGAGGTAATTTGCAGTGAACATGTACAGATATATTGTATTCATATTGTATTCCTTTATTTATTTTACAGACCACAACATAACTTTCCATAACTCCCTACAAACATAATATTGTAAATGGATGTCACTGACAGCCTGACAAGTGCTATTAAAGAGAAGTTTGAAGAGGATATATTTCTCCCGTGCCTGATTCTCTTACCGGAATCACTGTCCATAATTGTCCGCCTGTAGAACTGCAAATTAACAAAGGTTGCGAGGGGTGCTACTCTGCAACAAAGTTAAAAGGATAGTTCACCCAAAAATGAAAATTCTCTCATCATTTACACACCCTCATGCCATCCCAGATGTGTATGACTTTCTTTCTTCTGTAGAACACAAATTATGATTTTTAGAAGAATATTTCTGCTCTGTAGGTCCGTAAAATTGACCTGCAAGTGAATGGGTGCCAAAAATATGATGCTCCAAAAAGCACATAAAGGCATCATAAAAGTAATCCATACAACTCCAGTAGTTAAATCCATATATTCAGAATTGATATGATAAGTGTGGGTGAGAAACAGATAAATATTTAAGTCATTTTTTGCTAGAAATTCTTCTTCCTGCCCAGCAGGGGGCGTTATGCAGAGAAGAATGTGAATCACCAAAAACACAAGAAGAAGAATGTGAAAGTGTTCGGTTTCTCATCCACACCTATTATGTCGCTTCTGAAGATATTGATTTAACCACTGCAGTCTTATGGAGTGCTTTTATGCTAACTTATGTGATTTTTTGAGCTTGGCTCCCATTCTTTTGTTGTGAAATTCTTCTAAAAATCTTAATTTGAGTTCAGCAGATGAAAGAAAATCATACACATCAGGGATGGTATAAGGATGAGAAAATGATGTGAGAAGTTTTATTTTTGAGTGAACTATCCCTTTAAGACAACTCTGTGCAGGCCCCATATTCAGTGTAAAGACGCAACAACGCATAAAAGCCATACTTAAATTTGACTCATTGTCATCTATCTATCTATCTATCTATCTAGCTATCTATCTAGCTATCTCCCTCCATCTGTACATCCATCCGTCCGTCTTGTTGATTAATGTATATTTGGCCTAAATCATCAGAGGCCAAATTCATCAAAACAGAATTTAAGACTTTTAGGATTTCATTTCAGGCCTCCTCCTCTTAACAATGCAAATGAATGTACTCCATTTTTTGACGGTCCAAAATGCATATTTAGGGTGCATCAAAATAATCCACACGACTCCAGTTGACAAATAAAGTTCTTCTGAACACAAACGATTGATAATTTTGAGAAACAAAACAATACTTATATACTTTTTAACTACAAATGTTCACTTCAGTACACCTCTGTGACGTGCGCTCATGAGAGGAATGATGTAAGCTCGTTGGTAAGGTCACGCGTCACTTGGAGGAGTCAGGAAGCGCGTCGTTTACATTGTTTTTTTAATTATTATTATTTGGAAATGAATTCTATTTTATTTTATATTGTTTTTAAATTGTTTTGGTTTCTGAATGGCACAAGTTTCTCTTGTAAACAATGATGTGCTTACTGACTCCTCCTCCACGTGACACGTGACCTTACCAACGAGTGCACGTCACAGAGATGTACTGAAGCGAACATTTGTAGTTAAAAAGTGTATTGTTTTATTTCTCAAAATAATCAATCGTTTGCATTCAGAAGACCTTTATTTGTCAACTGGAGCCATGTGGATTATTTTGATGCACCCTAAATATGCATTTTGGACCGTCACTTGCAATGAAATATTCATTTGTAATGAAATCCTAAAAGTCTTAAATTCTGTTTTGATGAAGAAAGAAACTCAGATACATCTTGGATGGCCTGAGGGTGAGTAAATTATCAGCAAATTTTCATTTTTGGGTGAACTATTCCTTTAAAGGTGCTGTATGTAAGATTGACAACAAGCATTTGAAATGGGTACTGCAGTCCAAATTCAAAATATTGGAGAGTTGTCTGCCTCGCCCCAGACTCGAAGCTCATGCAGATTGCCAGAACGTTGACACGCAAATTAGCCAACTCAGCATCCGTTTAAAAAACGTTCTGGGCTTTAAATTGTCTCTATCTTCCAAAGGCATCTCCAATATTTAACCTTGTTTTACTACACCTCTGGTCATGGTGGATTTTAGATGGATGGCGAGGCTTTTTAGGTCGGGTGGAATCTGTTATCTCTGATCCAGTTCGTTTGCTGGCTTCCATGGCTGCAGCATGCAGTGTTGTTTGCCTGCAAACTTGTTCAAATCTGGCAACCCGGCAGTGTCGAAATACTATTGGTGAGTGGGCAGTGGGCGGGATCACACAGGCCAAAACATAAACAGAAATTCCAGCCGGAATGGAAACTTCAAAGTAGAATATACTGGCTGTAGCATTGTTATCGGAGAAGCCAGTATTTAAACTTAGCATGTTTCTTAATTCTCTAATGATGTACAGTAAAAATATTACATATAGCACCTTTAAGACATGCTATAAAACTGTACAAATTAATCATAGTATTTTATATAAAAAACAACATTTGTTTTATAATAATTATATATATATATATATATATATATATATATATATATATATATATATATATATATATTTTTTTTTTTTTTTTAAATATATATACATTTATAATAATCATAATAATGGTAAAATAATATAATTAATGATCAAATAATAATAATATATTAATGATAATTTTATAATAATTGTATAACAATATAACATCTTAAAATGTATTATTTCACATTTGTATTTAAAGCGTAATTCTTCATCTCATCATTTCATGCTTCAGTATTAATAATGTCATACGTAATTTCATAACATTATTTCTGCACATGTAATTCTTATGTAAATGCATTAATGTCGCCTCCCTGTACCATTAAACAATGTAATGCACATTTCTGTGGTATATATTCTGTTTCAAGTGCAGTTTCTCTTCAGTCATCTTTGTGCTATTAAACCGTTAGAGTCTAACATTTCCAAATGTTTCCAAATTAAACTGAGACAAGAGACATGTAGACTCTGAAAATGTGAGGTAAAGTGAAGATGAATGGGACGAGGGTACAGACGGCAAATGGTACAATACATGTACAACTAAGGGAACAATTAGGCATAGATTTAAAATGCCAAGGAAGTAATTGCGCAATTAGGCTACTCCATTTTCATTACTGACTGCAACAAACTGATGTTACAAGAAGACCTGAAAGAACAAAAAGATTTAGATTTGATCTGTTCTTCCACTGGTTTATTTAATAAAATACCATGTGCCCTTCTATTCTCATAATAAAGGCCACAGTCAAGGGGGGTTAATACATTTTTAGTACATCAACAACAATAGCCCACAATGCCAGGAGAGCTGAGTAATTAGAGGTTTTGGCTGGGATCCTGATTCCCATGCTTGGAAAACCTGTCACTGCATCAGTGTGGGGGGGCTTGTGAATTAAATTACTGACATTCACAGAGCAGCTGTTATTGCTCATGAGGGAGCTGCTTCAAATTTGATATCGTATCAGGCAAATCATTTATACCTCAACAATACTGGCTGGGATTCAGGTATATCATTGAACCTACTCCTGACCAGAAATTGTTTGCTCTAAAGGCTTGTGTGTAATGCTCAGAGTTTAATAAAGGTTTCTCTATTGTGTACAGTAGTTAGGTTCAAGTTCAAGAGGTGTACAGTACATGAAAAAAGAAAAAAAGTTGTAGGCCAACCCTATGGGTCCAGTGTAATATTGTTTATGTTTAAAGTTATTAGTTTATGGAAGCAATATTTGAGTCATATTTATTGCTGCATCATTACCTTAAACTCCAGAAAGACAAGAACCCATGAGGCAAAGTGTGGTAAGGCGAGAGTTGAACCTTATTAGCTTGGAAAGAAAAGTTACTGTACGTGCCTAAAATAACAATCCTTACAATACCTAATACTGTTACCAGTTTTGGAATGGATCTACTTTTGTTCGCTTACAATGACTTACAGCAGACTCCCTAGCTATAATACATTGTGCTTCAATAATAAAACAAGCAAGTACATGGGTGCTGCGAACAGGGTGAGGCCGAGCGGTGTCTGGGCAAAGTGAGTTCCACCTGTGTGCCACACCAGTCTCATGTTCCAGTGAGGGGCGGTGGGAGTATTTAAGGAGAGAAGACAGCAGCAGACAGGAGAGAGAGAGATGCACGAAGCCTGTATATATATAAACTCTGCAAAAAACAAAACAACAACAACAACAAAAAAAAACATCCTCTCACTTTCAACTGCTTTTATTTTCAGCAAACTTAACATGTAAATATTTGTCTGAGCATAAAAAGATTCAACAACTAAGACATAAACTGAACAAGTTTCACAGACATGTGACTAACAGAAATGGAATAATGTGTCTCTGAACAAAGGGGGGGGGGTCAAAATCAAAAGTAACAGTCAGTATCTGGTGTGGCCACCAGCTGCATTAAGTACTGCAGTGCATCTCCTCATCATGGACTGCACCAGATTTGCCAGTTCTTGCTGCGAGATGTTACCCCACTCTTCCACCAAGGCACTTGCAAGTTCCTGGACATTTCTGGGGGGAATGGCCCTAGCCCTCACCCTCCAATCCAACAGGTCCCAGACGTGCTCAATCGGATTGAAATCCAGGCTCTTTGCTGGCCATGGCAAAACACTGACATTCCTGTCTTGCAGGAAATCATGCACAGAATGAACAGTATGGCTGGTGGCATTGTCATGCTGGAGGGTCATGTCAGGATGAGCCTGCAGGAAGGGCACCACATGAGGGAGGAGGATGTCTTCCCTGTAACACACAGCATTGAGATTGCCTGCAATGACAACAAGCTCAGTCCGATGATGCTGTGACACACCGCCCCAGACCATGATGGACCCTCCACCTCCAATTTGAGCCCGCTCCAGAGTACAGGCCTTGGTGTAACGCTCATTCCTTCAAAAATAAATGCAAGTCCAACCATCACCCTGGTGAGACAAAACCGTGAAGAGCACTTTTTGCCAGTCCTGTCTGGTCCAGCGAAGGTGAGTTTGTGCCCATAGGTGACGTTGTTGCCGGTGATACTGGTAAGAACCGTCCTTACAACAGGCCTACAAGCCCTCAGTCCAGCCTCTCTCAGCCTATTGCGGACAGTCTGAGCACTGATGGAGTGATTTTGCGTTCCTGGTTTTAACTTGGGCAGTTGTTGTTGCCATCCTATACCTGTCCCGCAGGTGTGATATTCAGATGAACCGATCCTGTGCAGGTGTTGTTACACGTGGTCTGCCACTGCGAGGATGATCAGCTGTCCTTCCTGTTTCCCTGTAGCGCTGTCTTAGGCGTCTCACAGTACGGACATTACAATTTATTGCCCTGGCCACATCTGCAGTCCTCATGCCTCCATGCAGCATGCCTAAGGCACGTTCACGCAGATGAGCAGGGACCCTGGGCATCTTTCTTTTGGTGTTTTTCAGAGTCAGTAGAAAGGTCTCTTTAGTGTCCAAAGTTTGTATAACTGTGACGTTAATTGCCTACCGTCTGTAAGCTGTTAGTGTCTTAACGACCGTTCCACAGGTGCATGTTCATTAATTGTTTATGGTTCATTGAACAAGTATGGAAAACATTGTTTAAACCCTTTACAATAAATATCTGTAAAGTTATTTGGATTTTTACAAAATTATCTTTAAAATACAGTGTCCTGAATAAAGGACGTTTATTTTATATATATATATATATACATATGGCCAGAAAAATTATTGAAACATTGTAAATTTATGTTGTAAACAGCATGACTGAAAGAATGCTTTCCAATTGGTTTAAACCTTAAAACTGAAAAATGTATTTCAAGTCAGACCTGGAATATGTTGCCTATTCACATATGAGATTGTAAAACTTACCAATCATTCATCGATACATTAAAATCATGGTAAAAAAAATACATAAATAAAAAACAACAACAATGTGAACATGCTCCATAATTGTCATCAACTTTGAACAAATATGCTTCATGTCTTGCTATTAATATACTGTATGGTTGTAATATACTGTTTTTTTTACACCTGGCAGGTCTACTAAAAATAGCTGTAATAGCTGAAATGGTACAATTTCAAAAATGTTTGTCAGTGGCGTAACTACAGGCAAAGCAGGGTGTGCAGCACTAGTGAAGGGGGCCCGCAGAGGATGACTGAAAGGGAATGTAGAAAATGTAAGCGGGCATGACGGGTGATGAAAACACCAAATAAATACAAATAAATAAATAAACCTTGAAAAATTAATAACTAAAATATACTTAAAAACACATTTATATAAATAAACTCACACTTTCAACTGCTTTTATTTTCAGCAAACGTAACGTGTAAATATTTGTATGAACATAAAAATTGCATCATGATGGCGCCGCGGATGGCCGCCTCGGTGTGGAGCGCTCCTATTGCTTTGTTGTTTTTGTTTGTTTGTCCTGTGTTTAGTAATCTTTTTTCAGTCAGTTTTAACAGAGACGAACTGCTGAACATTCGACAGCTTATACCAGATCGTCTTTTCCCGGTTTTTGAATATTCAGACATTTTACTGGACATTTTAGTCGGAGACGCGGCTGTGTTGTTTAAACGTGCTAGGAGACGCAGGCGAGGGAGATGAGCCAGTGCGCTGGTCAAACTCCGTCGGCGTGGCTTTCGAACAGCCCTGCCAAGCATTCATCTTGCTCATCTGCTCTCTTCCTAACAAAACGGATGAGCTACATCTCCCCACCCACACAAACAAGGACTTTTCAACCTCTGCTGCCTTGTGCTTCACAGAAACCTGGCTGAGTGAAGCCATTCCGGACAGCACATTACATCTGCCGGGCTTTCAGCTGTTCAGAGCGGATCGCATCATGGAGTTAACGGGGAAAACATGAGGTGGTGGAACATGCTTTTACATCAGTGAAAGTTGGTGTACAGATGTAACAACGTTAAAGAGGATGTGCTGTCCTAATTTGGAAGCGCTCTTTATTAACTGTAAGCCTTTCTACTCGCCGTGGGAGTTTTCCTCATTTATTCTGGCGAGTGTGTATATCGCGCCAAACGCGTGTTTGAATGTGGTGCTGCAACAGCTGGCTGATCAAATCACAGACATGGAACAACAATACCCGGACTCAGTTATTATTATTCTTGGGGATTTTAACAAAGCAAATCTCACACGTGAACTGCCCAAATACAAACAGCACATTACATGCCCCACCAGAGACAGAAATATACTGGATATACACAACAATAAAGGATGCATATCGCTCTGTCCCTAGAGCAGCTTTGGGACTCTCTGATCACTGTCTGGTTCATCTTCTTCCAACCTACAGGCAGAAATTAAAATCAACCAAGCCAGTAGTAAGGACTGTAAAGAGATGGACCAATGAAGCAGAGCGGGAACTACAAGCCTGCTTTGATTGCATGGATTGGAGTGTTTGTGAGTCTGCAGCCACAGACCTGGATGAGCTCACAGATACTGCGACATCATATACCAGTTTCTGTGAGGATATGTGCATTCCAACTAGGACTTATTTAAAGTTCAACAACGACAAACCGTGGTTTACAGCAGAGCTCAGGCAGCTTCGTCAGGCCAAAGAGGATGTTTACAGGGGTGGGGATAAAGTCTTGTACAATCAGGCCAGGAACACACTGAACAAGGAAATCAGAGTGGCTAAAAGAAGATACTCTGAGAAGCTGAAAAACAAGTTTTCAGCAAATGACCCTGCATCAGTGTGGAGTGGCATGAAACACCTCACAAATTACAGGACTCCTACACCCAACCCTGTGGTGGACCAACAACTGGCAGACGACCTGAATGTCTTCTACTGCAGATTTAAAAGGCCCAATCTCACACCCCACACCCACTCTGACCTCCACTTCACACAAACACCAACACATCCTGCAACCCCCTTCCTCCCCCCTCCTGCTACTCAACCTGCACTTAAGATCTGTGAAGATGATGTGAGCCGCATCTTTCGGAAACAAAAGACGAGGAAAGCTTCAGGCCCAGATGGCGTCTCACCAGTGTGTCTTTGATCCTGTGCTAACCAGCTGGCCCCCATCTTCACACAGATCTTCACTAGATCACTGGAGCAATGTGAAGTCCCATGCTGCTTCAAATGCTCAGTCATTATTCCTGTCCCAAAGAAACCAAAAATCACAGGACTTAATGACTACAGACCTGTCGCCCTGATGTCTGTGGTCATGAAATCATTTGAGAGACTGGTGTTGGCCCACCTGAAGAACATCACTGGACCCTTTCTAGATCCCCTTCAATGATGCAGTCAACATAGGATTGCGTCATATCCTGCAACATCTGGACAGACCAGGGACATATGAAGGATCCTTTTTGTGGACTTCAGTTCGGCTTTCAACACCATCATCCCAGCTATACTCCAGAATAAACTACACCAACTCTCTGTTCCCATGTCTATCTGTCAAGGGATTACCAGCTTTCTGACGGACAGGCAGCAGCTTGTGAGACAGGGGAAACTCACTTCCAGCATCTGCGACAATAAACACAAGTCCGACCATCACCCCTGGTGAGACAAAACCATGACTTGTCAGTGAAAAAGGGACGTTTCTTTTTTTTTGCTGAGTTTATATTATACAATATATTTTAGCAGTATATTTTTCATCTTTTTGGTCTATTTAATATACATTATTTATTTATTTGTTTGCTGATGAAATATACCTAAACATAGGCCAGTTGCGTTTTAGCTGTGCTCTCTATCTCTCCCAAATAATCCCAACAACAAACAAATAACACAATAACAACAACAAAAACACCTTACTTCTGATTTGGGACCACATTCAGTGCACTCGCTGCACACATTCATGCACCTTTATCCAGTGTGCAGCATGTCAGATTGAGTACTATCGTCTTTCATTGTGACTTTATCTGTCAGTATTTTCACTGCTCTCAAAGAGCTCCGATTGGTGATGTGGCAATGCATCACAGGGTGTGAGAAAAGGACTCAGTTTATCAGTTACCCCTTAGATAAAGACAGAAAATCTATGACAAAGTACTCTGCAGCAAGCAAACGCAGCCCGGAACCGCAGCCTAGATAATGTGCAAGACTGACAGCACCAAGAATTGCACATTTTCATTCTCTTTGGTTCCCTTCAGTTCCCCTCGATCCCTTACACTGGGAATCTGACAATAGAGGAAAGAGAGATAGAAACAGCTTTCAGGCCTTTTTTGATAGTGTCAGTCCATCTTTTGGCAAAGTCACATTTCCTTTTTTTTTTTTTTTTTACATTACTGCAAAAGAGTAACCTAATTTGCTTCTGAAAAGGTCACTTATCGAAGTGCACAAAATCCATCACGCCAAGTAAAGTCATTACAGTGACTCTATTTTCTTGATCTAATCTTTCGCTGAGGATTTTGACCATATATAAAGTTTATTTTTTGCCTGGATGTTACTATTTTTATTTTACATCAGAATATGCTAAATGAAAAAATCAGGATTTATGAATGCTGTTAGAAAATCTCTTTATTTAAATTTCTACCATACTGTTTTAGCATCTAAAGTAGATCTCACTTCTTGAAAACTTTACAAAAGTTTACATCCGTCCTTGTAAGGGAGACTGTAAAATGAAGATGTCCATGGTAAACATCAGCCTTACCTGACCTAATTTAAATGTGCATTATTTAACCTCTTTGGGTGATGGATTGCTCACATTTCTGAAAGACTATCGACAGGACATGTGACACATGGATCCTTAAAAGGGCAAAATTTTATATGATGTGCATTGAAACAAGATGAATAAACAACAACACTCAGAATAACTTGACAACATTTTGTCCTAGATAAACAGCATAAATCAAATTGGTTGACACTAATTGAATATCCATTGGGCACACACGCACATTTCTACAGATATACTAGATCAGAATTTGGAACATACTTTGAAAATGGGAGGCATTACAGAGAGCAGAAATTAACAGACAAGTGGAACAAGTCTCTGTGCTGGGGCAGCGCTCCATGCCGGACATCCTATGTCGCCTGTGTTGTACTTAAAGCTGAAGTATGTAACTATTTCTGTGGTAAAATTCTTTCTCATATCCAAGCTTAATATGCAGAGACAACTACTAAGCAAGCCATTCATACATCAATTTTCTCGAAAACTGTAAGCACTGTGTCTCTGTAGCGCTCTAAAAATTCCTCTGTTTGTTTTGAGCAACCCATCTGACACAAAAACATTGACTTAACCAGTGGCCTGAGTTGGGGGCGGGATTGTCTCTTTGTTTGACCAATGGCAGATGGGGGCGTATTCAGAAAGATGTTTTGTAAACAAAGAGAATTTTTGCAATACCATTTGGTGGTGCTAGTGGCACAGAAATTACATACTTCAGCTTTAATGTAATGAACTTTTAAAGTATTTGACAAGGTTTGGGTAAATGAGCATTTACAGTGAAATGGTGCTGACAGTTTAATCACGTTTATTTTTGAAAACATGCATTTTACTGTAATTTTCTATAAAATAACATACAATTTTAACCAATGAGTTAACTGTGTGTAGATTAGATTTATTAGCTATTTTCATAACTACAGTGCATAATTTTAAAGTCAGTCATCACTGTGATATTTGTATTAAAATGAACCATGCTCTTGATTTCTAATAAGTAACACCATATTGTATGTTCATAGTGGCTTCTTGTACAGCACTGAGATAAAACACTAGGGGCTATGAAGGATCTGATGATGGGCAGACTTGGTTTGATGAATCAAACAACGTAAAAAACAAATATGTATATGCAAGAATTCATGCAATAAGAGAGTGTGAGGGTGAGAGTATACAAATATACAGTGATTTATGATTGTGTGTTTGAAGGATTCTCTCGCAATACATGTGGCACAGAATTATGATTTCTAAGTTCAAAATATGGTGAGTTTATTTTCCTTCCAGCACATGACTGTCATTAGCTCAGTAAATTAGGCATGCATTATTCATATAACAATGCATCCTTAAAATATTCATATTTGAGAAGGGAAACAAGGAACATGAAACATGCTGTAAGATCATGGGAATTCTTTTGAAAGTTTTACATATCAAAGGAAATCGCCATTTCAAAAGAAAAATGATGGCTATATGAAAATAGTCTCAGTGACTTTGTTTGGCCTTTTACTTAATTTCTAAGTTTTAAATCTGTTTTAAAAAATGTTTTCTCTTGGTTTCTTTCTGCCATACACACAACCACACATGTGCGTGCATGCAAGCACACACCAGCAACCTGCCTCCAAGATGCTGTAACTGTGTCATGCAAGGTAGGTGTTCCAGGTATCTTGTTGGGGCCCCTGCCTGACTGGTTTATCACTAATACTTCTGGTTCCAAATGATGCTTTAGCCGTGTTCTTCCATTTATCATCTGGCCCCAGGCAGCATACAGCTGAGCCAGGAGAGATAGGCAGTTTATTTTTCATAGTTATTTATTCTGTGTGTTCTCTCTTCCTTTGTGTGAATGTGTATATATTAGATTTGCTGTTGGCATTGGACATGGGGCTTGGAAATTGGGTCCAGGATGCTGAGTTAATGTGCTTTTAAGAATTATTACTATTAATTAGTTACTATTTAACACTAAATTAGTCAAGAAACATTAACGTGACCCATGCACTTGTGATTTTTCCTGAATTATACACTATTAAGTAGCTTTAACTTGATTTTGAGATGTTTCATTCTTTTATTCCAAGGTTATTGTGTCTTAATATTCATGAAGTTATGGTTGATGCAGTATTACAAAAGATATGTGTTAGAGTGTTAAAGAGTATCAAAGAAGAGTGTTAAAGAATCAGAGTAGACTAATCAGTGCCTTAGAAACATCACAAACAAAAGCCTATTACAAAGTCATATTGAGTTATATTCAAGCGTTTTATTTTGAATTAAAAAAGCAGAAATGCAAGAACACCTTCGGAGACATAAGTGGACGATGAGCATAACAAACCTATGTGGGTAAAGTTAATGACAGAGCAGAGCAATTTGTTTTGCGTCTGGTCTCATTGCTATTTGGCATGCAGCTCATAATTCAACTGGGCAAGCCAATTAATTAAGCCTGATTAAATCCAGCTAGATCATCAGCAACAAACATCATCACTACATAATCAAACTATTGGAGGAGTGTGGGAAAAATTCTGAAATTCTAGTTGGTTTTGTCTTATAAAGTTTTCTGATTTCACGCAGTCCTTTCATCTTAAATAATTTGTTAATATAGCATTACATCAGACAGAACATTGCATTGTTAATTTCTTCATTTTATGTGGAACATTTTTAATACACAAGCAAACATTTCACATTTCTAGCTTCTCTTCCAGATTCACTTCTTAAATCTCTTTATTATAGGCAGAAAAGTTACAGGTTTTCAGGTTATAGTGATATGTTGTAGATATAGAGGCAATAGCTATAAGGCAAAATTTATGAACTTATGCAAATATTTTTGAGATGGGAAGATGCTTTTTTAGTAACAAATTAAAGGGATAGTTCACCCAAAAATGAAAATTCTCTCATTATTTACTCACCCTCATGCCATTCCAGATATGTATGACTTTCTTTCTTCAGCGGAAAACAAACAAAGATTTTTAGAAGAATATCTCAGCCTATAGGTCCATACAATGCAAATGAATGGTGATCAGACCTTTGTAGCTCCAAAAATCACATAAAGGATACATAGAAGTGTGGTAGGAGGGTGTAGCTGGGCCGTAAGGATGGATGTCTGGCGCTGAATTACCCCAATCAGCTGGGAGAAGTATAAAGAGGATAACCCGGATGTGTTCCTGTAGCTGCTCTCGCTGCTGTCAGGAGAAGCACAACTGGCAGCCAAACAACTACCCATCGCCAACCTCCTGGGGTATCAGGACTTGAAACGTGCCATCTTGCAAAAAGTAATCCATATAACTCAAGTGTTTACATCCATATATTCAGAAGCAATATAGTAGGTGTGGGTGAGAAACAGATCAAAATTTAATCTAAATCTTCTTTTCTCTAAATCTTCACTTTCACATCTGAAATTCACATGCGGTGCCTGTTTAGTTTCACTTTCACATCTGAAAGTGAAAGGTAAAATGGAGATTTAGAGGGAAAAAAAGGACTTCTGTTTCTCACCCACACCTATTATATAGCTTCTAAAGATATGGATTTAATAACTTTATAATAACTTTATTTAGCACAAAGTGCTTTACAAAATATAAAACACACTTAGTAAAACAAGCACAAAATGCTTTACGAAACATAAAATCAAAACACACTCAGTAAAACACAAGGTAAAAACAAAAATTTACAAAGTAGTAAAAGTTTATACATATGAGTTTTTAAACGAGACTTAAAAACAGACACAAATTCAACAGATCTAATGTCCCAGGGCAGGCTGTAATCGTGGGCCTTCACTACAAAAGCTTTATCTGGATATTTACATCTGGATATTGGAAGAGCAAACAGTTCACAAGAAGAAGATCTAAGTGGTCTAACTGTTTCATAAGGTCTTAAAAGTTCTGCTAAATAATCTGGCACCAAACCATGTAATGCTTTATATGTAATTGATAAAATCTTAAAATCCCTAAAATGAATTGATAACCAGTACAAAGAAGCTAAAACTGGATTAATATGATTAAAAGACCTAGTTCATGTCAAAAGTCTAGCTGCAGCATTTTGCACTGATTGTAATCATGCTAAAGTGCTTTGATTTAAAGTTGAAAACATCATGGTCACTTTCGTAACCTCCGTTCCCTGATGGAGGGAACGAGATGTTGTGTCGATGTAGTGACACTAAGGGTCACTCTTGGGAGCCCCAAACACCTCGGTATGCAACCAATCATTCAGGTTTTGTGCTGAGGAGCCGAGACCAGGTCCCGGCCATTTCAGCAGGTAGTTCAGCGTTGTGGCAAGAGGGACACAACGTCTCGTTCCCTCCATCAGGGAACGGAGGTTACGAAAGTAACCATGACGTTCCCTATCTGTCACTCACTCGACGAAATGCAAGGTCGGTCCAAGGACTGAAGAGGAAGCGACAGATCGGCGTGATGGCCACGCGATGTGTCCTGCAGCGTCATGCCCGTCTCGGGACTCGAGTCTGAAGCGGTCTCATATGCACCAACCCGAGCGCTGTGGCTGCCGCTGAGGATGCCATATGCCCCAGGAGCCTCTGGAAGTGTTTCAGTGGAACCGCTGTCCTCCGTCTGAACGCCTTCAGACAGTTCAGCACCGACTGCGTGCGCTCGTTCATGAGGCGCACTATCATTGAGACTGAGTCCAACTCCAAACCGAGAAAAGAAATGCTCTGAACCGGGGAGAGCTTGCTCTTTTCCCAGTTGACCCGAAGCCCTAGTCGGCTGAGGTGCCGGAGCACAAGGTACCTGTGTGCGTACAGCAACTCTCTAGAGTGAGCTAAGATTAGCCAGTCGTCGAGATAGTTGAGGATGCAGACACCCTCTTCTCTTAGCGGGGAAAGGGCTGCCTCTGCGACCTTCGTGAAGACACAAGGGGACAAGGACAGGCTGAAGGGGAGGACCTTGTACTGATACGCCTGGCCTTCGAAGGCAAACTGCAGGAAGGGTCTGTGTCGAGGTAAGACCGAGACGTGGAAGTACGTGTCCTTCAGGTCTACCGCTGAGAACCAATCTTGATGCCGGACGCTTGCTAGAATGCGTTTTTGCATCAGCATCTTGAACGGGAGTCTGTGCAAAGCCCGGTTCAGTACTCGCAGGTCCAGGATTGGTCGCAACCCATCGCCTTTCTTCGGTACGATGAAGTAAGGGCTGTAGAACCCTTTCTTCATCTCGGCTGGAGGGACAGGCTCTATTGCGCCCTTGCGCAGAAGGGTAGCGATCTCCGCACGCAAGGTAGCGGCATTCTCGCCCTTCATCGAGGTGAAGCGGACGCTGCTGAACCTGGGCAGGTGCATAGCGAACTGAATTGCGTTGCCGAATCGGACGGTCCGGGTCAGCCATCGTGCTGGGTTGGAAAGCGCGAGCCATGCGCCCAAACTCCGGGCGAGGGGGACCAAGGGAATGATCATGTTGGACATATGGGCGGGTGGGGCCTCGAGGCGGGGCAAAGCTCAAGGTGCCACGTTGAGGGGATTCGAGCCCCGTGGCCGTGATGAGTCCAGGGACATCGAAGCACTTACCTGGCTCCTGCTGCCCACCATAAGATTGGCCGAGGAGGGGGGAGGAGGAGTCTCGTCCCCGTAGTCCACCGGAACCAATCCCATGTGGGCATGTTTGTGCCACAGCTGGGTGCACAGGGGCAGGGGGTCCACCGCTGGAGCGCCATACCTGCAAAGATGGGATGGTGGACGTGATGACAGCTGTGTGCTCCGGACATGTGACCAAGGGAACAAGTAAACTGCTTTTTTGTTGAATTTTTGGGTATCGCAGCCTCTTGGACATGTGGCAAAATTAAATGAAAATGAAACAAAAGATTCTCCTCCCGGCCCTCCACTGGGGGATGGAGTGGTCTGCTCACCAGCTCCAGAGAAGCAGGTCTCCTCGCCCCTGGGTCGCCCATCTCAGGGGTGCTTCGAAGCCTTCCTTGGGTTCTTAGCGGCCAGCTGTGAGACGGGTGGTGTCTGCTTCCTGCGTTGGGCTCCACGCCGGGGCCAGGCCATGGGGGCAGGCTGCAGCGGAGCCAGTGTTGTTGTGCTGCAGGAGGACGCCCTTGGCGATGAGCAGATGGGGTGCAGGGTCTTGAGCCGCGCTGGCGCAGGATGTGTTGTCTGGCCTCCTTCTGCTGCTTCGCTGCCGAGAACTGCTGGTCAAAGTCCTCGACATTGTCGCCGAACAGGCCAACCTAGGAGATGGGGGCATCAAGGAACCATGCCTTGTCAGCCTCTTGCATCTCAACCAAGTTGAGCCATAGGTGGTGCTCCTGGACCTGGCCTGCACGAGAGACTGCGCCGTGACCTTCGTCGCCCGGAGAGTGAGGTCGGTCGCTGAGTGCAGTTCCTGCATCAATCCCGGGTCAGAACTACCCTCGTGCGGTTCTTTTAGCGCCTTGGCTTGGTTTACTTGCAGGAGAGCATGGCGTGCAGGGCGGAGGTGGCTTGTCCAGTGGCACCGTAGGCCTTAGCTGTCAGGGATGACATAAACCTACAGGCCCTGGACGGGAGCTTCGGGCGCCCGTGCCAGGTAGCGGTGCTCTGCGGACACAAGAACTCGTCTTCTTCCCGGGCTCCGAACAAGAAGTCAAACTCGCCCTGATACGAGCCGGCAATCTCGTCCGAGCACCCGACTGGGGCAAGCGAGCATGCTGGGAAATGGGAGGTCCGTGGGGGATACCCGGCGGAGGTGGTCCCATTGATGTCCCCAAATCGCCCCCAGTGCTAACCGGCATGGCCTCATACCCGTAGGTAGAAGGGCCGAGGTGGGGAGCCGCTGGGGTGGCTTGATTTCTTACGAATGCAAGCCACGACAGCAACGTTGCCATGGTCATGTTCTCGCAATGAGGACAAGACTCATCCACAAATTATGTCTCCGCGTGGGCAGCGCCCAGGCACGTAAGACAGCGATCGTGGCCATCAGAAGCGGAGAGATAACGACCGCAACCAGGAATAACACACAAACGGAAAGACATCTTTAAAAAGACGTTCCGTGTGTGCCGCTCTTTTAGAAAGAAAATATACTCTTTTAGAATATACTCTTTTGTTGTTCTGCCGAAGCGCCCAGGGGCGCTCTCTGCACTCCATGGGTGCAGAGGGGGAGAAGCCGCTGAAATGCGCCGTAGAATCCAGCAGATGAGGTGAATGAACTCGCGGATGAATTCAGCTTCAATGAATAGAACCGCTTGGCTCCGAAGAGAAAATCTGAATGAGTGGTTGCATACCAGCTCCTTTTATACCCGTATGTCCGGGGGAGTGGCATGCAAATTCCACTCGCCAATTCTCATTGGCCTTTTTTCAAAAAAGCAGAGGTGTTTGGGGCTCCCAAGAGTGACCCCTAGTGTCACTACATCAACACAACGTCGAGTGAGTGACAGATAGGGAACAGTGCTTTACAATAATCAAGGCGAGACAAAATAAAAGCATGAATAAGCTTCTCAGTATCCCTAATACTCAAAACCTGTCTCACCTTGGAAATGTTCCTCAACAAGACTGAACTAACTTCCTGATGTGATATTCAAAATTTAAATTTGTGTCAAAATAGATGCCCAAATTTCTCACCACCTGCTGAATATTCGGAACCACTTGATTAATTGCTGACACAGTCTGACTTTTTTTAAAACCATGACCGATTATAATAACCTCTGTTTTATCTGAATTTAACAACAGAAAATGATGTGCCAACACTGGCATTTCAACACTGGTGTCATATGGATCCCCAAATCCTATCCTTTCACTTATTAAACAGTTATTGAAAAACTTTTGATTTAATCACTTAAAAAAAAAAAAAAAAAGTATTTAGTCTCTAAATATATGTGATAATTTCTGCGATTCTCATTAGCTACATAAATTCAAATATCATATAAAATTACCTCAAAACCAACCCTTAGACATTGCACACAATGACCTCATGGATCAGGAAAATTCTGCTGTGCATAGTGACAAACAGGTGTTAAGCAAAGTGTTGTAGAAGTTTTTATTGCTATTAAGTGTTTTGGGAGAAAATAAAATCAAAGAGCCTTTTACCACGGGAGGGCATTTCACCCCATTATGCTTGCATGTATGTGCATGTTTTTCTTCTCCTTTTAATTTGTAGTGTTTTTTTTTTTACTTGAACATATACAGTATATTACATACAGAATATATAGGTAACATATGTTAAGGCTCATTATTATTGTCTTGACAATGTTTGTACATTAACTTGTTCAATTAAACAAAGAGGATGTCAGCAAATCCATTCCTTTCCCCCATTAGGCGTTAGCCGTATTCATCTGAACATGGTCTGTGGGAGTGAAATAAACCAATCAGCAGTGTTCACTAAACCAATCAGCCCGGTGCACTCTAGGCATGATATATGAAAGCAGTTGCCGCCTGAAGTGGGCAAAGCAATTTTGAAGTGTTTGAGACATCTGAGAGATCACAGGCTGCCATGTTTCAGGGCTCATCCACCTCACCAGCCTGTGGCATTCTGTGTCTCAAACTGAGCGACGTCCATGGGCTTCTTCCTCGGTCAAGTGAGCACAGTGAAACTGTATTCAGATGCTATTAGATCTCCTCACATCACAGAGAGTCTCTGGTGGAAAGGGATATTTAATATACTTTCTTGATGGTGTGACAGGAATGAAAGTTCCAGAAACGAGAGAGTAAACGTACCCTAGAGTCTTGGCATGAACTTTGCACTGTAAGTGTGAACATACTGTACAGTATGTGTGAAATCTTTTTTCTAAACACTGGTACAACAAATGGTAACAGTGAATTCAAACATTATGTTCAGGGTGGCATGCTACCTTTTTTTTTTTTTTTTTTAAGAATTTTCTGTAAGCATGGAATATCTGGATGTTACTACATTTGCCTAAATGTGCAGTATATAACCACAGCACCAGCATGAAATATTGAATTCAACAGTGCAATGCATTCCACTTGTTCTTCCATTTCCAGTGTGACATATGAACCAGAAACAATATCAACAACAATTCTACAATCTCATTCTTGAGTGGAAAAGTAAAGTTATTTGGTAACATTTTACAATACAGTTCTATTCATAAACATTATTTGTTAATGTATTACATATTACGGACTAACAATTAATAATGATTTTTTCCACAGCATTTATTAATCTGGGTAAATGTTAATTTATCAATAAACTATTGTTCATTGTTTGTTCATGTTAGTTCATTTTGCATTTATTAAAGGTATTTTTGTTTGTTTATGCTAATTATTGTCTTAAATAAGGTTAATAAATACAACCTTACTGAACAGTGTTAAGATACTTTTTGTTTGTTTGTTTTACATGAAATTCTAAATACAAAATAACCATAGATAGTGAGATGATTGGATATCAATAAAATGGCTAAACTGACTAAAATAAAAATGCAGTGTATGCAGTACATACTACATGCTGCCAGGATTCTCTATGGTCAATATTTCTATAGTCAATATACATTTGAGTAGTTATGCTCAGCTCTAAAACATTTAATCTGCTTTAAATTGCTCTTCATGAGTGCAATATCTCTATAAAAAAGATGTTAAAGATCTTTATCTTAATCAAAAAACAATTGGAAAGTCATGAAAATTGTTTCCAATTGAGTCATTGTTTAAAAGGTGTGGGAACTGTACTGTACTCCATTCCGAACACAGCCAAACATATTATTTATCATTGTCACATTCCACAAATGCATAACAAAATAATATTTTTTTGCCACATGTGCTTAAACTCTAGACAGGAACCAGACCTCTGCATTTTTTCCTTACAATGGTATGCAAAGGCAAGTACATATGTACACCGATCAGCCACAACATTAAAACCACTTGCCTAATATCAAGTAGGTCCCCCTCGTGTCGCCAAAACAGATCTGACCCGTCAAGGCATGGACTCCACAAGACCTCTGAAGGTGTCCTGTATTATCTGGCACCAGTATGTTAGCAGCAGATCCTTTAAGTCCTGTAAGTTGCGAGGTGGAGCCTCCATGGATCAGACTTGTTGGTCCAGCACATCCCATAGATACTCAATCAGATTGAGATCTGGGGAATTTGGAGGCCAAGTCCCCATGAACTCTTTGTCATGTTCCTCAAACCATTCCTGAACAATTTTTGCAGTGTGGCAGGGCACATTATCCTGCTGAAAGAGGCCACTGCCATCAGGGAATACCGTTGCCATGAAGGGGTGTACGTGGTCTGCAACAATCTTTAAGTATGTGGTACATGTCAAAGTAACACCCACATGAATTCCAGGACCCAAGGTTTCCCAGCAGAACATTGCCCAGAGCATCACACTGCCTCCACCGGCCTGCTTTCTTCCCATAGTGCATCCTGCTGCCATCTCTTCCCCAAGTAAACGATGTACACGCACCCAGCCATCCACATGATCAAAAAGAAAATGTAATTCATCAGAACAGGCCACCTATTTCCATTGCTCCATGGTCCAGTTCTGATGCTCACGTTCCCATTGTAGGCACTTTTGGTGGTGGACAGTTTTCAGCAGGGCACTCTGACCGGTCTGCTGCTACGCAGCCCCATACGCAGCGATGCACTGTGTGTTCGGACACCTTTCTATCATGGCCAGCATTAAGTTTTTCAGCAATTTGTGCTACAGTGGCTCTTCTGTGGGATCAGACCAGACAGGCTAGCCTTCTCTCCCAAAGCGCATCAGTGAGCCTTGGGCGCCCATGAGCCTGTCGCCGGTTCACCGGTTGTCCTTCCTTGGACCACTTTTGGTAGGTACTAACCACTGCATACCGGAACATCCCACAGGACCTGCCGTTTTGGATATGCTCTGACCCAGTTGTCTAGCCATCACAATTTGGCCCTTGTCAAAGTCACTCAGATCCTTACGCTTGCCCATTTTTCCGGCTTCCAATACATGAAATTCAAGAACTGACTGGTCATTTGCTGCCTAATATATCCCACCCCTTGTCAGGTGCCATTGTAATGAGATAATAAATGTTATTCACTTCACCTGTCAGTGGTTTTAATGTTGTGGCTTATCAGTGTATAAACATTATGAGTTATTTATGAAATGCATTTCCATGCATGCACTTACATGCATTTCTAGTTAATAAATGTTTTCATGCTCAAGCCTTGAGAAAGAGAAGGCATCGATAACCTATTACAAAAACTCTCCCCAGAGTAACACAAAGATTGTGCTTTATTGTTAATGTAGACATTAAATTTTAATCCCGCACCTAGAATGTTCTAACAGACACAATTCATCCTGCTATGCTGAAGGTTCATGCTTAAATGTTCTTGCCAGAGAGTAAAATGAATCACACTCTCTGTGTGCAGGCCACCCCAAGGTGATTTATTTGCTGATTCCTTGTCACTGTGTAATTTATTGCAGTGCTTTTGTCTTCTTCTTTGTATACATGGAGTGATCTGGCAGTGCAAAGCAGCAAACGTGATTCTGTTCCTAAGATTCACAGTGTCCAGGACTCTAGATCAGTGAAAATATCCTGGCTGGAGCATTTCAATAAGAAACAATTTATATATTTTGTGAGACATATAGCTATTTTAAATGGTCTTGTTAATGGCAGAGGACAAAAGCGGGTGGAATCTTATTTGTAAATTATAATAATCTGTCAAACACAAGCCATCAAACCCAAAAGCACAGATAAAAAAAAGAAAGATTGTTAAGCTTTACACTGAAGGTTTGCAAAATATACGCCATCTATAGACATGACCAGAATAAGAAACACAACAGATAGTTCAGAATCTAAATTGTATTGATTGAATGAGCCACGTTTGAAGTCTTTGTACAATGACTATGTACTTACATGTGATCACACATTCTAGCACAATGTCAATGCTTGGCAACAACAAACAACTTATATTTAGGGTATTAATCAATATTATTTCAATTTACTTAATTAAATATATAACTAAATTTAATCAAATTTATAGAAATGTATTCTGATCATAAATGTAATAGGTAACAATTTACAGTAAGGTTGTAGTCGTTATAACATTAGTTAATTCCAACATACTAACACATTTTTAAAATTAAAAGTTGTAAATGTTAATATTAGTTTTAACACTTTACAATAAGGTTGTATTCATTAACATAAGCTAACAACATTAGTTAACATGAACTAACAATAAACAATTCCTTTACAGGATTTAATAATCTTGGTTAATATTAATTTCAATTGATACAGATACATTTTTCAAATAAAAAGTTGTATATGTTAACATTAGTTAATGCATTATGAACTAACATGAACTAACAATAACCGATTGCATTTTCATAAATCAACATTAACCTAGATTAATAAATGCTGGCGAGGCGTGGTGTGAAAGTTGTGACTATAACATGCGAGTAACAGCAGCCGGTGGAGTTTCTGGTGCCCCCCTAAGGAGTTAGTGCCCTACGCAGACTGCGTAATATGCATATAGGGAGCGGAGGTACTGTTTTAACGTTCTGAATCACAATTAACTATAAAGACAAGCCAGCTGGGGCCTGGGTAGCTCAGCGAGTACTGACGCTGAATACCGCCCCTTGAGTTACGAGTTCGAATCCATGGTGTGCTTAGTGACTCCAGCCAGGTCTCCTAAGCAACCAAATTGCCCCGGTTGCTAGGGAGGATAGAGTCACATGGGGTTACCTCCTTGTGGTCACGATTAGTGGTTCTCGCTCTCAATGGGGTGTGTGGTAAGTTGTGCTTGGATCGCGGAGAGTAGCATGAGCCTCCACATGCTGTGAGTCTCCGTGGTGTCATGCACAACGAGCCATGTGATAAGATGCATGGATTGACTGTCTCAGAAGTGGAGGCAACTGAGACTTGTCCTCTGCCACCCGGATTGAGGTGAGTAACTGCGCCACCAGGAGGACCTACTAAGTAGTGGGATTTGGGCATTCCAAATTGGGGAGAAAAGGGGATAAAAAAATAAAAAAAAAGAAAAGAAAAAAGAAAAGCCAGCTGGGCTGTAACCAAGGAAGTTAGGGATAAGGAATGGTAGTTTTGCAGGAAAGCAGCTAAAAATACACCGTATCATCTCTGAATTAACTGTTTTGACTGCAGGTTTGTTATACTCTTGAAGGTTAAAACTGAGTACCACTTGCATTCGTCAGCAGAGCAGAGTCATTCATTTCACCGGAATAATAAATTATGACATTTTGATTAAAGATTACGAGGTCAACATTTTTTAAATAAAATAGCCAATATGCATGGATTTTACCATTTACTGTTTATTAAACATATAATGTATTATTATTATTTATTTATTTTAATAATTTGGCTGTTGCCAACATTTTACAAATGCAATAAGCCACATAAATCTGTGCGTTACATTAAAAAAAAAAAAAAAAAAATGAAAAAAAAAAAAACATCTCTTACCCATGGTAAATTCACAGCAATACATGACCTTGTGTGGTTTATTGCTTTATAAACCATTAAAAGAGACTGAATATTGTGCATGTGCGTTCACATATTGGGAGGGGGAGTAAATTTCCCTGACATTTTGCTGCTTGAATATTAATAGATTGCTTCAGCTCTGCTCTGTGGCATCCTGTCAAGATCCGCTGCCTGGAAACACCAGGTTTGGCAAGTGATGATTCCACACTGTGCCAGTTTCTTCAACCATCCTTATCAAGTGCTTGGCACAAAGCTGTGCCCTGCCCTCGCTGCCTACATGCCCAGCCTACCCAGACCCACTGAGATAATGTGATAGCAGTCAGCCATGGCCAGCCTAACTATGCATGGCTACAGACAGACGCCTTCTCACTGAAAAGCAATGAGGCATGCATAACGAAGCATGCATCCTCCAGAATTCAGAAGACCTAGACTTTCGCAAAGCTTGGAATGGAAAGGGTATTTGGCCAGTGGTGTTAATGAGTTCTGCTTGAGGTCTGGCCTCTTTTTGATGTCTTTGTGGAGATATTTATATCAAAATGTACTCTGTCTGTGAAATCACTTGACATTAGGTGCATTCAACAAGACAGGGAATGCTGTGGATGAATTTCAAGACAAGAGAAAGTAAATCATTCAATTATTCTTGATATTTGTTTCAGCTGAATGTCGCACTGTGAAGTGTTAAACAGAAAATCTGGTTAGCCAGGTCAGTCAACAGTGAAATTACTAAGACACCAGAGGTGTGTCTGATACAATGCCAGAGCAGCATTTCAAAAAATGAGTTCTCTCTCTTTCTGTTTTGCTTCATTGTTTTTTACCTCTTTCAAAAAAGAGCTGAATTATATGTATGCGCTTTGTAATGATGCTCTCAAATTGGGCATATAAAAAAAGTTTCCACAAACAAAATGCTTAGAAATTCCAAGTGTGACCCTTTTTGAGTTATTATGGTTACCATGATCATAATCTTTAAGATACTTATCTTGCAGATATTTCTGCATTAAGTGAGGATTAAAGATTAATTACAGTGACTCTGCAACTCATAACTAGTGGAAAGATATAATTACCATAGTCCTTATTTTCTTTTGGAAACAGACAGCTGACTACATTAACACTACATACATTGTAACCTTAAAACCACTTTGCATTTTAAAGGTGCATTCAGTAATTTTTTTCTCATTAAAACATTTAACTCTTAAAGACATGATTGTAATTTTGCAATATATCTTGGAAATCATTACCACTCACATTAAAATGAAGACTCCAGTAATATCAGTAACCTTATAAAAGCTGTTTTATTCTACAAGGAGAGGGTCCGCACATGGGGTTGCCATGTTAGAATCACATGACCATCCAAATACTACTCACTGAATCTCAGTAACCAACCTGTAATTTTACATTTTCACTGATTGATTAAATGGCTGACTGTAAATTCTACATTTCTACAATGGCATCTGAAACTGGAAACTATTGATTTTAAATGATGCTGCATCCAAGCCACAAAGTGTTAGAGTCCAAGATGACACAAAGATAAACGTTGCTGAGTGCACCTTTAAAATGATATAGTAATCCTATTGGACACGTGCTCCTGTTACTTTTTGTGTTTTTTTCTTGTCAATTAGTATTAAAATTGAATACATTTTAGATAAAATTGACTTGAACAAACAGGTAAAAGTACTCCATATATTAGATAATTATACAGACTTCAGACCCAAACCTCCTGAGACCCAAACGTGACTGCTGCGTGCATTTTCCATTTCCCTTTTTGATTTGTAACTAGTAGCACTTAATAAACATAATAAATAAATAAATAAATAAATAAAATAAAAACAAATTTAGAGCAAATAGTTTTCCTAAAATTTGATGTCCAAATATGTGGGCAGCAGGACTAAGTTGTGAGATTTTAAATAATACCAACCTATAGAATGTCAGATTTGTTTTAAGCAAATTGTTATTATGTTTTTGGAATAAAAAAAATTGTTTATTCACTGGGGGTCTAAATACAAATATTAATAAATTAAGGCACAATCAACAATCATATTTTTATCAAATAGCACAAAGATGACACAGACATTATTGGCTTTATTTTCTGTTATAGCATAATTTTCTGTACAGCTGCTTTGAAACGACGTCTCTTACGAAAATGCTATACAAATAAAATTGACCTGACTTGACTTAAAGCAGTGTTTGTTATTCATGATTTTGAGACGTTACAGACATTACAGCTGATTTTCTGTAAAGCTGCTTTGGAACAAAGTTTACTGGGAAAAGCACAAATAAAAAAAAAAAAACTATACAAATAAAAAATATTTGACTTGATTTGACTTTTATGTTACAATATTTTTTCTACTTTGGGAACAAAATCTCAATGTTTTCTCTTTGCACTGTCAAACAAATAAACAAATGATAGACAGTGCTGAAGCATTGTACCAATCAGAAATGAGCATATATATAAGTCTGACTGAAAGTAATGGCCAGCATCATCCAGTCACTGCCAACCATGTTTAAATGAATTTATACATTATAAATTCTGATTCTATGTACTGATTACCATAGTCCCATGTCTGCCAAACATGTTGAGAGGTCCAAACATAATCTGCAGCCTAAAACTGAACTTTTGGTCGGATTTTAGGAGTGACTGCACTTAGCTGCATAGGAAAGCTATAGGATGCTCCCGTGCTCCATATTTAGTGAATGACTTAACCTCCAGTGTGCTGTCTGTCTGCACTGGTCTCAGAACAGTTCAAAATGCACCTTATTTTCATTTTTACTCCATGTAAAGCCTCTGAAAGCAAAATGTTTCCTTCTCAAGGTGAAAATGCACAGTAAATATAGGATTTCTCATGAAAAATTAACACTACTGTCCAGTAAACATTGTTTAACAGCATGCCATTTCACAAAACAATCACTCAAATTTTAAAAATGCACTCAGATGAAACTAGAGACTCTAATTTTTTGACTCAATCAGGTTTCAATGTAAAAACTTAATTAGGTTTCTTACCAGATGTACTTTTTCTCCCAAAGACAAACTCCACTGAGATTGGCGCCATATTGTTTTGTCACATGACTCCATAAGTCAAAAATTTAACCCTTTACTGTCAGCACATAGTCTTCTGAACTGAGATCAGTCAGTTTGGATTAATTTAATTTATGCGTTGCATATTACAAAATACAATGTCCGTGCAGAAGGACATGGGGTTGCATGAGATTAACGTTTAATATTTTATGTTAAAGTGTCATGCAGCAACGCTTAAGAAACAAAAATGAGTATTGTACCATTTAGTGTAACTTACAAAAATGTCCATACATGCCATTGTACAAGATCCAGTTATAACCATTAATTTTCAAACAACAATAAAATGAAAAATGTCTAGCCTGCCCACATCTAACCAGTTTTTTGAAAGGAGTCAATGTCAATGGAGCTTCTCTTTGGTAAACAATGGCTTATGACGCATTTTTGAAAATGTGATGAAAGTGGACCTCTGTAATTCTTGTTGGACTATCAGGCTCACATTGGTAAGCAGCACAGCTGCCTTCTTTTCACAACTGTGCAAATTCATTCTGACTGAATGTTAATTAACAAATCAGTCTTGGTTTCATTTGAATATGCATGCCCTGTGCATAGAGGACATAGGAGAGACATAAAAAGGGGGAGACAACAGAACGTTTACCGTGACAGTTCTGCACACAGTGGCATAATTGTAAGATGGCCGTAGAGGGCAGAACAGCAGTGGAATTACAACCTTGCAAGCCAGCCACTATTTGTTAGCCATATTGAAAATGTTTGGGAAATATGGTGTAAAATTATGCAAATAAGAATGGTAATAAAGCACCTTGTGACAGAGAAAGTGAATATAAATGGCACTGTTTCCAAGATAACCTGAAAGGAGAGCTTTGCGAAATGAAGATGTATAAATCAATAGTGGAACTTGTCACAAAACTCCTTGTAGCTGCAATACTTATAAGTATTTGTTTGGGGGGGGGGTGTAGACTCTACAAAAAAAAAACTGTATGAACCAGCCTTAACTGGAAGGTTTAAGATGATCTCCAACCCTAATCCAACTGAAAGTTCCACAACCCCTCTAAAACCAGCCTGACCAGGCTAGGAGACCACGTAAGATCAGCAAACCAGCCAAGGTTGGTTTTTAAGTTTTTTTCTATTCTTCAGCAGGGTAGGCAAGGCAGGGGAATTTTTTTGTCATCCTTTGTGAGTGTATTTTTTCTCACTGCATTCATTGCCCACATTTTCATAAGCAAAGGACAGGAATGAGCAACCTTGACCTTTTCCGCAGACTTCCACAAAATGAAGAGAAAGATCATCATTAATCGCTCGTCATCTGCTCACATTTCTTACAGTTGGTTCTTGTCATTTCAGATAATGAGATGGAACCAGCTCTGCCAGAGACGCAGTCCCAGCCGTAGCTGACCAATGCACGTGCCCTTGAACCCAGCTGGACCTCCCAAGAAATGTAGCAACTCATTATTCTATCACATGTCACACAGAACCAGGTAAGAGTGTCTGTTCATTGCATCCAAACAGAGATGGAGATCGCACATTGTTTGGTGGGTTCCCAGAATAGAATCCATATTTCAAAGCAATGACTTACACAACAGCGTTCGATTAGCGTGTTCACCACGTCGTAACTTTTTAGTGTGTACCTCATTATTAGTGCTTTTACGGCAAGGCAGTTGAAACACAACAGAGGGGAGAGTGGTGGGTAGTGTCATGTTGGTTCAGTTGAACACATTTTAAATAACAATAAATATGGACTCAAACAAATGCTTTTTTCCTTCGTATCCTTTTTCAGACCAGAGAACAGAGTTGAAAAGAGCAACTGGGGCACATTAAACTGATGGAGCAAGAAAGTCCCCCAGCTCCAAGCATGAATGATGCAATAAAACTCCGATTATTATTTAGAGAGAATATTGCCTCAATAAAACAGAGCAATTCTGGGCAGGATTCATAGGATACAGCATCAAGGTCTCACTGCTAACCCATAATGGGATGGATTTCCACAGTAGAAAGTACAAAATGAAACACAGCAGATGGCTACAAATCTGAATTAAAGCTCATCGACTACACAACACCCTATATTTGGAGACACTCAAGCTATCGGCGGAAAAGCTCACTTATAGTACAGTGCACTACATAAAATATATTTCTTAATCAGTATTTTTTGTTCTTTTTTCCTGTTAAAGTATCTAAACATCCTTCAGATTGCCTTGTTTTCAGTTTAAAGTGTATTGAATTAAGTTTTATTTTCTTACCCCATTGGAAAATAATGTTTTTCTTGTTTTAAGCATAAATCAAAGATAAAACCAAATTTGGCAATTTTATGCTTAAAACATAAAGAAGAAGAAGAAGAAGAAGAAGAAGAAGAAGAAGAAGAAGAAAAAAACTATTTGCCAAGGGTTGAGAAAATAATCTTAATTAAATATACTGTACATTCTCTGAAAACAAGTTCTCATCATATACACTTTTAATTATCATGTACTCAAGTAAATTAATCTTGTTTTATAAATAAAATTGTATAAATCATTTATTACATAAATTATATAAAAATGTGTTATATTATTGTGTTAATATAAATAGCTATAATTTAATATAATGGATAATATATAATTCATATAAAAAATTAATAATATATTAATATTGTGCATTAATAACTTTAATATATATATATATATATATATATATATATATATATATATATATATATATATATATATATATATATATACACACACACACACACAAACACACACACAGTGTGCATCAGATCATCACTGTACAGCTTCTAGTGTCTGATCTGTGCAATGAGGCATTGTAGTGGATATTCAGAACAGCGCTTGCGTCATGACCCGGAATGAGGATAGATAGTAGCATTGGCCAGGCCTCATCCATTTACTCAAGGAGCTGCTGGGCTGGGAAATAGAAGCCTTTGACAATATCTCTATTAGGAGTGATGGAAAGCATGTCAGCAAGCCTTTATTAACAGCCCTTGCTAGCCTGCACCAGACTTGCTGCTATTTGAGTAATGCCACTCAGCAGTGAGCCCCAGACCTTTAATGTACACCCACATCCCACTGCTGTAATTTCCTGAGAGGGTAGGTCGTTTTTATTTAAATCAAAACATTAATAAATTAAACTTTCAATTATCTGTAGCATTCAACACAGAGAAGCAAAGCCAGGGAAAAATTTTTACACAGGGGTTACAAACCAGAACAAGTGGTTCAGAGTTTACCAGCACACCTTAAAAACATTTGAATTCACCAAATGTAGCCATATTGAGTGGGAGAGGGATAAAGAGAGAGTCATAGGCCACAGAAAGCATTTTGAATAGGTTGGACCGAGGATGATGACACAAAGTAATAACAACCCCCTCCCCATCTTGGCCAACAGCACCACAATCTGTAGTGTCTCTCACTAAAAGTTTTGCTCTTTGTGAATAAAAGTGGCCGTGAGTACAAGAAACAGCAGTTGAAAGTTCCAATATGTGACATGGCCAGGCTCTTAAAATTAAAACCCTGTAACAACAGTCACTCATAAAGGAATAGTTCACCAAAAAAATTTAATTTCCCAAACACTTTCAAGCTCCAAAAAGGACAGACAGCTGAAATGTAATCCATAAAATTTGAGTGTTTTAATCTATGTCTTCTGAAGCAATACAATCATTTTTGTGTGAGAATTGGACCAAAATGTAACTCCCTTTTCACTAGAAATCTTGCCATCTCCAGTGTCTTTGCACAATCATGATTTCAAGCTCAATTACACTTCTTTGCGCATCTGTTTCTTTCCCAAATCTGATCATTTAGATTTAGAAGACACAGAGTAAACCACTCGAGTTGGAATACCTTTAAGCTGTTTGGCCTCATGTATTCAGATAGAAGACAAAGGCAGGCCTAACACAGTCGTAAAACCTGACTGAGGCCCACAAACAGTCATAAATCTTACTGATAAAAACCGCGCCAAAATCAAACAAAGGGAGTCCAAAACAGACTACAAATCCCATGAAGCCTTGCTCACTAAAGGATGGAACTCTCAACTCCTATTGGATGAGGCACACGACAGAACGCCCCTCAACCATGATGTCATCAGGAGTAGAAATACCTCTGAGATGCTTCCGGGCATTGCTTCCAGCAACTTTGCTCGCTGTGTGTAGATGCAGCTCATCGCTGCTCTCAGGTGTAGCCTTGTGGCATAAGGAAGTAACATCCGACTTGAAACTGTGGCCATACAATCTCCATCTCGCTGGATGAGTTGAGATTACTCTGTGTTCCAGGAGCAATCCGCATCTTCATCCATTTGCCTGCAGTAGTGAAGAGAAAAAATTTCTCTTCCCTCTTCAATCAAGTCGACATCACTGATTTCTCCGCCAGCCCGCCGAGAATCAGCAGCCGTACCGCCCACCGACAGAGCGAGGAAACGGCCTCCCGTCATCACCCGAGCCTTGAGGGACCGAGTCGGAGTTAAAGGATGGATGAACACACATTCTACCTGCATCCTCATCCGATTCAAGTAAGAGGTTTACGTCCGGGCAGAGATAGAATATTATAGTGTGTTATTCTTGTGTATCAAGGTTATTGCTTGTACAGTTTATGGACCGCCGAGTCCACTCATTGCTTCTAATAATACTCAAGGTATAACTGTAATGTACTGTTATCACGAATCACGAATCTGCAGTGTTGTAGTCCAACCACATTGGACTGTTGTGTATTTCCGCCATCGCAGGTGAGACCGGCACACTGAGTTTATCCATTAAAGAACCAAAGACCATGGGACGGTTTACGAGCCGTCCACCGTGACTCTGAGTGATAAACTAACAGATGCTTTCTCTCCCACAATCGCGAAACCGGCTTTGGTGCCGCCACTTTATTCTCTCTCTCTCGTACTAACCACACACACACGCGACCCCTCACAAACATTCTCGCACACACTTTTGGCTAGTAGATAACTTTGTGATAAAGCTCAGCTTTGTCCCTAAGTTATCGTACAAGCGGAGACATGCGGTAAACAGGCAGACGCCATTAACCGGCTTCTCTCCGCCCACATTCACGGCCATATTCTCTGGCTGGAAATCTCGCGTGACGTACTCTCCACGAGAGTCACGTCTACCATTTTGTGTGCGTCACTCCTTACACACACACACACCTTCCTCTCATGTGTTATAGGATTATTTTGGTTACCATATCTAATCATGTCACTGTTTAGTTTGTAGTTGTAAGTCGGAAGTTTATTGACTGCATTGTATTGATTATTAATTGATATTACTGCATAAATAAACTTTGTTATATTTCAAAGAGAAGTGTTTTGGTTTGCTTTGCATACACCTGTGTCAAATGCTGGCAGGGGATGTCAGTGCTCGGATTCAAGCCTTCATTGTTTCCTTTTGAATGTCGATTTTCTTTAGAGAACAATCTAATATTGAGACTGTTATACTGTCTGGTTATTAGTCCCTGATTCCAGGGTGGTGCCCCGGTGATATTAATCCTTATTAATATTCTACTGATTTTGATAATTAATAATTATCCTTGATGATTGTTGAATTTGAAGGATCAATAAGCTAACATTGATTCAAATCAATGTTCTATTGATTTTAATAATTGATAATTATCTTTGAAAATTATTAATTATTGCTAATAACCAAACCCGCTCCTGAACGTAGCGCACTACATTTACTGGTGCTCCATATGAGGTTTTAATGAGTTAGATTCTATTATTTAATTTAAATATTAATTAATAACTAAATAAATAACCATTAATTATCTCTGATAGTAACACTGATCTAAACAACCAGTAGAACCTACAAAGCTGTTATGTCCTTTTTGGAGCTTGAAAGTGTTTGGACCCCATACTTGTATTGTATGGACAAAAACACCTCATATCTTCATTAGTGTTCCACAGATAAAAAGAAAGTCAAACGAGTTTGAGCCAGCATAATAATGATGAGAAATTGCTAATTTTTGGGTGAACTATTCCTATAAGGGGGTCGCACACCGGACGAGAAACGCCACACTGCATCACAGGTAAGACAAAGTACAATACTGTAGCACATCAAATGTGTCTTTCTGAATGCGTGAACTTGAGTTCAAAATCAACTTCATATGAGATTCAAGATGGATGAGTTTTAACTTTCCCTCCAAAAAACATTTTTTTTTATTAAATAATAAATCGTTATCGAACGTTAACAAATAAATGTATCAAATTTTTAAATCTGGTAAAATTTCTGGTAAAATGTTTTTGTCTGTCTAAAAACCTTTATTGGGTTGAGAGGGGTGCAGAGGGGGCAGAGACAACAGCAAAAGTTAAGAGATTAGAGAGAGAAAGTGGCAAACTATAAGATGTAATATAAAAAATGGTGAAATAATGACATGTTTACTTTGATGAAAACTGCTAAATGAAAAATAAACCTACATGTGTGCTTAGTTTCAAAAACTGGTATTTGTTGGAAGTATAATATACTGTACACAATTGCATTCATATTTCATACGGTGGCCATCTGAGCGAAAGTATCTGTCAATCACAAGGGATCCGGAACTCTCTGCTGACATTCAGTGCCCTTTTCACATTTCCTCTGGGGACAGAAGAGAATAAATCATGCGAGTGCAGTGACCCAGAACTCATAACATGAAAGACAAAGAACAGGCCAATGAGGAAGCTGTGGCTTATTTCTATGCAAATCGATTATAGTCATGCCCACTGAACAAACACACAACCTCACACTGAAACAAGGTTAGAAATGTAAAATTTAGAAT
The DNA here is from genome assembly GCF_019703515.2 of Myxocyprinus asiaticus. Taxonomy (NCBI): domain Eukaryota; kingdom Metazoa; phylum Chordata; class Actinopteri; order Cypriniformes; family Catostomidae; genus Myxocyprinus; species Myxocyprinus asiaticus. The sequence continues at coordinate 12,589,210 of NC_059363.1, read as the reverse complement.
GAATTTTGGCACAAAACGCATCAAAAATTTAATGAAAAGATCTATCTAACACAACAGACCTAGTTGCTATTAGCAAGAAAAACTCACTTGCACCGCACTGGTAATATTAACAACTCTAGTAAAATTGTTTTATGCATTTAAATTTGTTTTGATAAAATGTTTTTAAATTACCAGAAGTTTGAAAATGAAAATAATTAAATACATAAAATATGCTTTAGTAAGCTGAAGTGTGTCATTTTTTCTATGCTAAAATACTTTCTCCTATCCCATGTTTAATATGCAGAGAATGTTATCCATTCATAAGTCTTGCATTGCCAACTAAATAGAGGTCTGTGAGCATGCCATTTGAGGCTGAGATTAATCATTAGTTGGTTGATGTATCCGGAAAGTGTAAACATTGTGGCTTTGTAGCACTATCCGAACATTTCATTGTTTATTTGAGTATCCCAACCAGCCCGCACACAGCAACACTGGCTAAAATAATGGTATAAGTTTGAGGCTGGAATATGTGTTTGTCCAAAAAAGTAACAAGGGTAGAGTTTTCGGAAACCTGTCTGAAAATTACAATTATTTTTCAATTCCATTTGGTGAGACTAGTGCCGTACAAATGACATATTTCAGCTTTAAGTATAGTCAGTTTCTCCAGTTCTGGGCACACAGAACTAATGCTGACACCCAGGATAACAGGACTGAATTGTAACACTTTGTGATCACTGAGTTGGTAATTCGTGACAATAGACTTTTGCAACTCTGGCCTCTTCTCAAAGGGACACAGATTCACAGGTGATTGATTACCTGCTACTCTTAGTTGAACCCAATCCACAAAGACCAACAGATCATAGGTGAAAAACCTTCACAAGATCACATCTGAGAACTAATCTCTCTCCAAAGAAATCTGAGAGTCATTCATTCCCTAACAAATAACTGGGCCATTTTACCAATGATTCAAACTAATCTTGGCTGGGATGGTCAGTCTGAGCTATCAAATATGGAGCCCGGTGCAAGGTGGTGAAATGGCTCATTCTGTCCTGCAAAATGATTAGAGAGGCTGGAACCTGAACAGGGGCGGACAGCAGAGTGGACTTCTGGGGGAAGAGCTGACATGAGTGCACAACAGAAGATGAACTGGTGTAATGAACCCAGAGGCTCCCTGTTGCCCAATCCTAACCCCTTCCAATTGCTCATCACACACTGTTCATTCCAATCCATGGCCTAATAGTCCTGCAAGGTTCTGGCCCTGCACATGTTCAGTCAGTCCACTCAGCCTCCTGGCACCAAATTCATTTGGCACAAAGGTCTGGGAACGGGTCTTGCTCAGTTTGAGTTATGAAAGTTCACCAGTTCACATTGATCACATTAGAAAACTGGGCAGTTAAGCCATTATATTGATTCAGTTTAATATTATAGAACTCTTTATTATTCAATAAAGTGAAAATAAAGTCTAGTCTCAGAGGCCAACAAATACGGCCAAATTGAATGTCAATCTCCTTTCATGGTTCACAACTGAGATGTAATAAAAGTGAATAATGATATAAATGAATATTCATTGCATGGTGACGTTTGTGCAGAATTTGGCACATTGGGTCCGAAACTAGCATAACTAGCGATTTCCTGTTGGACCATGTTGGAAATAAATTGTGGAATAAACAGTGTCGGTTAATCAGTTCAAGTACTCACTGACATGAGCAATAAACAGTGTTCAATGATGTTGTACAATGATGACCAATTTAAAAAAGGACTAAATCTCTGCTTTGTAAATGCCTCAGGCTCCCTGTGGAACAGCTGTGAAATTTGGTTAAGAAATCAAAGCGAAACATTTCAGTTTCATATTATGATGCAAAACAGCATGCACAGCATTAATATCTAAAATGCCAGTGCAGTTTTAATGTCATGCTGTACAAGCATGTATTTTATTAAAATGCCACAACAAAGATACTGCATTCAGATGATGTGACAAATTTAAATGAGTCTGAAATATTGATGGCCATAGGCATGATTAGTCACAAGACTATTTTTTATTTACAGGAATATACTGTTTATTGGTATATACATTAAAACAAATAACAGGGCATGAGAGGAATTAAAAAAAAAAAAAAAAATGAAAATGTTCAATATAATCAAGGAAAAATGTATGCAGTCAGTGATTGTTAACCACTAAAAGGCATTACATGCTTGGGATCACATCATAAATGTTCTCAATTTAAACAGACTTGGTCATCTCTAGACACACAGTTTAAAACAACTCTTTGAATTGAAATCCTCCACTGAGAATTGTTTTATAGCAGATACATTTTCCTTTTGCCCATAGCCATGAATGCACAACTCAATTTAATTGACTAAGTACAATAAATGGAGCTTTTGAAGGCACTGATATGCATGGATAATGAGATGCCTTTGATGTGAATGAACATCCATTTTGGAATTAACAGCAGTCACAGGTGTTTTGCTGTGAAAAGTATAATCAGATCCTATGAAGTTTTATATTAAATTACCAAATTGAACATGAAAAGCCCATTCATTTGCATAATCTAATCTGTAAAGGAGAACATTTGCTCTCTGCTAACCTGCTGCAAACATATGTTCCTTTGGCTGGCAATACAATACAGAGTGAATGTCTTGTGTCATTTGTCAATTTTTAAATTTGAATAATCCTTGCCTGAATAGTGTGGCAGACCTCTGCCTTTCCTAAGAAGGATGAAGCGGGAGCCGGGTGAACAATCCACATAAGACACTTTAATGCACCACTTTTCAGTGTACATCAAACACTCAAACTCGGCTGCTTTTCAGCAGTACCAAAACATATTGCTTTTCAGCATTACAACACCAACACAGACAGCTCCACATGTCTCTCTCTCCCTTCCACCGCGTCTCCTCTCCTTAAGTACTCCCACTGCACCTCACTGGAATGCGAGACCAGTGTGGCGCACAGGTGGAACTCATTCACCACTTATCTCTCCGGCCTCGCACTGCCCAGACGCCGCTCGGCCACGCTCTGTTCACCCTGCTCGCCAAATAACCCCATCTCCAAACTCAAGTCGGGAAGTCATCCGGCCTGCGACTTACTCCCCCCCATTTCTAGAGAGGGAGTGTTGGTGTCTCGGCCGCCACGCTGCAGGATGACATCTGGGAATAAGAACAGGATGAGGGGAAGGAGAGGAGGGGGGGAGGAGAGGGAGAAAGAGAGCCAAGAGAGGGGAGAGAGAGGAGAGAGAGACGGGCTCGCCAGCCCCCAAACACGCTGCCAAATGGTCCTCAGCCAGCTGCACTGCCTCTGTCCGCGATTGGCATCGCAATCTTCAGCCAGCTGCGAGGACTCCATGATAGCGACTTCTTCCTCTAGATCCCGGGTTTCGGCACCAATGTGGCAGACCTCTGCCTTTCCTAAGAAGTAGGAAGTGGGAGCCGGGTGAACAATCCACGTAAGACACTTTAATGCACCACTTTTCAGTGTACATCAAACACTCGATCTCGGCTGCTTATCAGCAGTACCAAAACATATTGCTTTTCAGCATTGCAACACCAACACAGACACACACACACACAGCTCCGTGCGTCTCTCTCTCCCCTCCGTTGCAGTCTCCTTACTCCCGCTGCTCCTCATTGGAACAAGAGACTGTTGTGGCGCACAGGAGAAACTTGTCACCACTTATCTCTCCGGGCTTGCTCTGCCCTCGGCCATGCCCTGCTTGCCACAAATAGATATTATGAGTTTAACTAAGAATCAGAGATAGGATAGACTCAAGTTTAAATCCTTCTTTTAGAAGATTAATTAAACTGCAGAAGCCGAGGTAAAGGAAAAACACTCATAGCCCTGAAGAGCAATAATGATGCACCACCTATTGAATATTTTAAGTTTAAATAGAGTTTAACAGTCTATAACTGCTCCTAATGGAAATGAATATACTGGATTTAGGTTCTAGCATAAAATGTTTTCAGCTCTACTTGAGTACAACAGAGCTGCATTATTCCACTCACTTAAAATATATTCTTGGTTGTTGTGTGAGTGCAAATAATCATTGGAAAAACTACATTAAACAAGTGTTTAAATGAGCTTTTTGACATCAAAATTATGATCCTGACATGAAAGATCTGAACAATTATAGACTGTTTAGAAAATAAAAGAATGATCAAAAATTTAAGCTCTTACAGAATGAAAGATAATGGAAATCACATTTTCCATTTCGTCAGTCCACCATGCCTTGATGACTATCTCTTAATTGCATATGGGAGGGCTGTTTAGTGGCCACAGTAAGCATTCAGAACCCCTGCAAAAAAGTTTTTGATGTTCAAAGAACAGAAAATACCACAGTGAAAACAAAACAAAACAAAACACAAGACAAAAGCTGTACTGTTTAGTCAGATAAATTAATTTCTTGAAAAATAAGCCTTAAAGTATAACTGTCACAGTCTGTCTCCCTCATTCTCTTCCCGGACTCCATTTCCCAGGATTTAGTGCCCTAATTGCTCCTATCAGTTCATCATCATCTGCACCTGCCTTCTATTCCCTCATTTGTTTCTCAGTGTATAAATACCCTCTAGTTTTGTTAAGTCTTTGTCGGTCCTTGAAGTGTTATATTGAATAGGTGAAGTGTTATGTTGTGCTAAGTTTTGATGTTTAGACATAATTTGTTCCACTCCAGTGATTACTACTGTTGAACCTTTTGTTTGTTACACTCCAGCGACTATTATTAAAAGACTTAAAGATTCCACTCCTGCATCTCCTGTCTTCCTCTTCCACTCCAAGACACCCAATGCTGCAGTAACCCACTAACCCCCAAATCCTAAATTAACCTATACAGTATGGTGTAATACATGCCTAATCTAATACTTCTCTTGACAACAAGAGTCTCACTGCAATTATGTAGTTAAAGGAATAGTTCACCCCTCTCAAATATCATTCACACTTCTGTTCAATTCAAATATGCCACCTTTGGATAGGCCGCACAATGTTTGATGCCATTGATGCCAAATGCCATTGGTTCTCATCTTACATGACTAATCAATTTTACCACTTGCTGTACTTTTGCATCTAAGAGACTGTTTTCCAGAGCCACATTTGGAAGAAGGCATTTGAGCTGAGCTCTGGAGTTTATTGATTTGGCAGAACAGATTAACTGCCCTTGTCTTGACTGGACAACTGAAAATAAACAGAGCAGCTGCCCACTGTTATCTTTGAGTGCAGCCTTCATTTGGTTTAAGTTTGCCATTTACATTGCTTAATTCACATTAAGTATATACATGTATGTTGGTGTATTGATGTAGGTTTCCATAAAATACACAGTACAGACGTGTTCTTTGGCAAATCACATACTATTTTATATCTGATAGCAGTCACAGCAAAGACTTCCAATTAAATCACAAGTAACCAAGGAATAAAATCACATATTCTTGACATCATCAGACACAAAATTTTAAACAGTTTTAGAAGTGCCACATTGCTCAACAATAGAAGCCACGGGTTTGTAACCAGGCAGAACATTGTCCATTCAGATGCCTGCAGGGTCAAGACTTCCAAGCTATTGAGCAAGACACTGGTCCTCTTACAGAGGTATTACAAGAACCATAACTTTAGTTTGACTGATCTGTACACATTTTTAATACCTTTTGGGGGTTTTGGAGTGACTGGATAAGATTGCACTCTGGGCAGGTGATCACGTTCCTAATGGGGGAAAAATAAAAAATAAAACAGCTTAAACATGCCTAAACCAGTGTGATGGTCTTAGCTGGTTTATGCTGGTCTATCTGATATTCCAGCCTTGCCAAGCTGGTGTTCAGCTGTTTTAGCTGATCAACCAGCTCATCTCCCAGCCTTACCAGCTAATAAATTCCACCCCCCCAAATCAGACCACACTGACCAGGCTAGGAGAGCAAACCAGCTTTTTTTTCAGCAGAGGTCACCTTATATAAATAATCAATCTTGGCATCAGGTTATTTATTTAATACTAATCCAGGCCAAGACTATTAATTCAAACATGAAAACAGCGGGGGCAGCCAAATGCTAATCGAAAAGGTAATTGTAACAAGGCATGTATAATTAAGGGTCAGTTTGTATGTTGTCCAGAGGCTATTCTGGCAAGAGGCGATCACCAACACCTGTGTTGTACCTTGAGCACAAACAGTCTCATGGGTAAACATTGTATTTTTAATGCCGCTGGTCATTACAGATCATTAAAGGCACATTTCCTTCTTGTTCTCTTGGGTGTTTCACTGTTCTAATTGGAAAATGAATATACGAAAACCACAAAGAGGAATTTTTAGGGTGAGTTATAGCAGTGCAAGCACTAGCTATTTCTCTAGATCCCTCTTAGATGAATCTGCAGGAGAGAGACCCTTTATGGCGCACTTAATTCAGCAGCTGGAGAATCAATAAACAAGACGTAGGGGCCAGCCCTAACCTGATAACTCCGAAATGCTGATATTTCATAACACATCTTATGGAGGCAGGGTGAGTAGCTCATTCAATTTTAGACACCTAGCCTTGATACTGGAATGGCAGAGCATGTTTCTCAAAGCTCATTCAGATGGAATGTTAAGCAATTTTATAACACTAAAATTGTTAACATGCATATTGTTTACAGATTGGCCTCATTCACTTCCACTGTAAGTGTCTCAATGTCACCCAGATGTATGCTTTTATTAAACAAAAAAGGGACAAGTTGAAATTTATTTTTGTGGTAATCAACAATATGCCAAAAGCACTGTCGATTGATAACTTGTACTGAACCCGGAATATTCCTTTAAAAGGAATTTTTTGCCTGTTTCTTCAGAAGACTTGGACTGCGCATAAGGTATCTGGACCACTGTCTTGATACTTTTATGGTGCTTTGGTGTCCTTTTGGAAGCTTGGAAGTGCTAGTCCCCATTCATTGGAACTGCGTGGAAAAAGTACAATCTTCAAAACATCTCCTTTTGAGATCCACAGAGAAAAGAAAGTCATAAGGGTTGTGAATGACATGAGGGTGAGTAATTGACTATACTTTTAAGACATCACATACCCAATACTGCATCTGAACAATACCTCTATTTGAAGTGAAAGATATTGTTGAGGCATTTTATGTATTTATGTGAGGAGTAGCCCAAGCATACTGCAACAATGGGCTACAGAGACCACTGCCAGAGAAGGTTCTGCTCTGACAACTCAAATTTATTTGTTGTAAATGTTGAGAAAGGGCTGGATGTGTCACGCCAGAGTAAATGGCAGGTGACTGCCAGCTCAGAGCTTAGATTAACCCATATCCTTCTTCCATTGTGAGACTGTCCTTGTATTCACAGTCCATTAAAGTCAGATATTCGACAGGTTAGACATGCCTATGGAGAATATAGACATTATATTGGCCTTGCACACTGAGACTAATATATACAATAGATTGGAGCTTGAGAAGCTAGATGTGTCTTAAATAAACAACCTTTGGACCTGCTAGTAATTTAGCTAAGTGTGTGCAAAGAAAAGTCTGACAAAAACTTTTAAATAAATATAATTATTTAATTTAGATTAATAAATATACTTAACATTATTTTGTCAAAAATACCTTGACAATGATAGACCAGTAATGAAAGTTGCTGTGAATTATGACAATGTTACTTGAAGCAATTTATGAAATATTCTATAAATATGAGTGAAGTGAGGAATTTCTACACCATTAGCACCAACAAAAAACTGAAAAATAACACTTCCCCATCAGTCATAAGTCAGTCAACTTGAAGTCCCACCTCCAACTCATACCATTGGTTGAGCCAATGTTACTATGTCGGGCTGGTCAGGACACCCAAACCAACAGAACAATGTTTTAATTGCACCACAGGACCACAGTATTTACACTTAGGAAATTATGGCTTACTTATAGTTGTCTCTGCATATACAAGATCTTCACCTGTAAAGAGATAAATTCATAAAGTCTGCAATTAATCACATCAGAGGTAAAGAAGAACTTTTACACGAATCAAGCCCATGGCCAAGCCAAAATACTGTATTTACATTGCAGTTTGAACTGAGATACACCTACATAGGCCTGTTCTATTCTTGTCTGCCAGTCAAAAGCCAATGATTAAGTGGTGGTATTGTAAACGAGGTTATTGTGGAACCCCACAGTTCAATTGACATGCTGGTAAATAATGCACTGAGGATGCCATCTAAAGTTCCTTATATTGCCAGCAGGAATAGACCGTGTCTTTGGACAACTTAACACATCAATGCCTTGACAAGACATTTGCACTACACAGAATAAACCTTATCAAACAACTTATCTGTCTGCATTTGGGGCTGTTGTGTCTGCCTAGGCCAAAATTGAGCTATGCTATCAAGACTTCAGTCACATTTTAATGCAGAGTTTTGACGGTGTGGTCACTCACCTAAAAGAAAAGGCATCAATTTCCGAAGAACCCTCTCACCCTTAAGTGCCTCCTGGGCAGCTTCTTTTAATGGGGATCATCGCACTACAGAGTTGCATGAAGACCTCTACAGAAGAGTGTGGCAAACTCTCCAAATGAACCAAAAAGAGATTTAGAAAAATAGTCTCCTTGTATTCCAGAGGGGCTTGGTACGAATCATTGATGCTTGTCTGGGCTCTTGTCAAGGGACTTGGAGATACAGGTGTACCTGCAGCAAATGAAATACAATTGCAAGGGCAACACGGTTAACTGAATACAAATGAGTACGCTGATAGTCCACATAATTTAGCTCACAAACGGCCTTTGAAATAGTGTTGACCGGTAACTTGTGCTGTCTTGAGTGTGTTGTTAAGACTTGTCATGAAATGCCTCAAATCACTTACTAATATTGATAATTAATGGCCCAACTAGTTATTTTATCTGTCCCTCAAGATATGCTTAGTAGGAAACAACATGAGATCAGCAAGTTTACAGATCTAGTGGGTCTCATTTTGCAAAGCTTGCTAATTCAAAAGGATACATTGAAGATATGAAATAGAGCATTCAAATTAGATCTTGCAAAAAAATATAATTCGTTTTGAACTTTCCTGCACACACTTTGCAAACAATTAACCTGCAGTGTAGAATTCTTTACATTTCATCTGATGATGAAAAACAAATGTATAAATAATTTAATATATATATATATATATATATATATATATATATATATATATATATATAAAATGCCCGCAAAGTAATACATTGCATTATGATTTTATAGGCAATAGCCTTGTTCAGTGGATGTGATCTCCTTATATTATGATGAATTAAAGCCCAGCAGCAGCCAAGAGATTTAATTAAGATTCAGCATTCACCTTCGGCAAAGGTAGCATTGTTACTTAATTCCAATTAAACTGATTGGTTGGGGCAAGGCTTGCATTGCTGCTTATTTAGATATCCTTTGTTTGCCCTTAGCAGGCAAACATAATAGAAACAAATCACAAATTTCCATATTTTGATTCCCCCCCCCCCACCCCGTATATGGAACTATGGAATGGCTAAAGGTGGAGATGGGGAGGAGGAGGGATGCTCAAAAGACGTCAAAGGAAAGGTAGGCGAGCTACAGTTTATATAGCAATTGAACGTGATTGATTAATGGGATTATATGAACAAGCTCCTCCCGAACTTGCGTTAGGAACTTCAAATAAAAATAAATAATTTAATAATTAAATAATAATTGTATATAGAACCCCAGTGAGCAAGCCAAAGGCGACTGTGGCAAGGAACACAAAATTCCATAAGATGTTGGTTAATGGAGAAAAAATAACCTTGGGAGAAAACAGGCTCACTGTGGGGGCCAGCATGAATATAATGCTGTAACACATCCATGGAAAGGAGGAGGCGAGAACCGGCTTGATATTATAAATAATAGTTTAATTATAAACTAAACCAAAAAGACAAACACACACACAAGTGTCAGACAGCTGTCCGTAACTCTCTCTCTGTTGCACTGCCGTCTCCAGTCGGACTTTATCCCTCTCGGGCTAATCAGCCTGATTAGGAGCCGGGTGTGTAGAATCACGACCCGGCTCCGCCCTCCGCCCTGCCACAAATGCCAATATTAGTTATATGTGTGCAGTGCAAGTCATGGTTTAAATTTTGTAAACTAAGTAAGTGTTAAGGGCCAGTGTTTAAACAAAGATTTTGTATGAACTGTAAAATTAATGACTAATGTATTTGACGTTCATCCTGGATTAACTGCAGAAGTTCACATAGATGTATTGTCCTTGTTAGTTGCCTGATGAAGGCTTTTGTTGGCAGTTAATTGATAGTTTATGTATTCCATTATAAGAGTGTAGTCCATCATTAGACCAAGGTGATGCAGGCAGAGATCAGTGAGGTGCATAGCAGTTCAACCGGCAGGTCATTTCGGTGAGGTCTATCTTAAGGATAAGGATCTATCTCCTTTTGTGGATTTTGATATTCTAGGAGCTATTAACAGGCCAGAATTTTGCGATCGTTATGAACGTGATGGAATAGAGCATGGTAGAAGGTCATTTAAGTACTGCGAAGCTAGACCATTCAAAGCTTTGTACATAGTTAACAAAATTTTAAAATTATACGAAATTTAACAGGTAGCCAATGTAACGATGAAAAAAATGGGGTAAATATGATCATATTTCTTGGTTCTAGTCAGCACTCTGGCTGCTGCATTTTGAACCAACTGAAGTTTATTTATTGAACTTGCAAGACATCCTACCAGTAATGCATTACAATAATCTAGTCTTGAGGACATGAACGCATTAATTAGTTTTCCAGCATCAGCAACAAAGAGCAAGTGTCGTAACTTAGCAATATTTCTGAGGTGGATGAATGCTGTTCTACAAATTTGATATTCAAAGGACAGATTGGTATCAAATCCTTCACTGTAGAAGACGATGTAACAGTACATCCATCAAGAGACAAATTATATTTTAGCGGCTTATTTTTAGAGGTTTTTGGTCCAATAATTAGTACCTCTGTTTTGTCGGAATTGAGTAGAAGGACATTTCTGGCAATCCAATCTTTGATTTCATTGATACACTCTGCTAATTTGGAGAATTGTGAAATTTCGTCGGGTTTTGAAGAAATATAATGTTGGTTTTCATCGGCATAGCAGTGGAAACTTATTCCACGATTCCTGATAATACCTCCCAGGGAAAGCATATATAAGGAGAAAAGCAGAGGCCCCAAAACTGATCCCTGTGGCACTCCATACTTAATATTTGTTTGATTTGACAATTCCACATGTACACAGACAAAGTGGTAGCGGTCTGCTAAATATGACCTAAACCATGCTAATACAAGTCCACAAATGCCAACATAATTCTCAAGCCTATTCAAGAGAAGGTTGTGATCTATGGTGTCGAAGGTAGCACTAAGATCTAAAAGCACTAGAAGAGAAATGCATCTGCAATCAGATGATAAGAGCAAGTCATTTGTAACTCTGATAAGTGCAGTCTCTGTACTTTGATGGGGCCTAAATCTTGACTGAAATTGTTCATACAGTATATACTTTTTCTCTGTAGAAATGAACATATTTGGGAGGACACTCTATTTTCTAGTATTTCCAACATAAACGGGAGATTTGAAATCGATCTATAATTAGCCAGTTCTCCAAGATCAAGCTGTGGCTTCTTAATAAGCGGTTTGATAACTGCCATTTTAAAGTGTATGGGGACATGCCCTAAGGATAGCAAGGCATTAATAATATTAAGATGATGTTCTGAGATTCTGAGAATATCTATTCATCACCTATGACTGCGAAGGACTGAAGATGCTCATGAGGAAAATTACGAGACACTGTTTTCTGAGGTACTGTGACAGACGATTGCATAATTCAAATTTTATTTCTGATTATTTAAATTTTATTAGTAAAGAAATTCATGAAGTCATTACTATTGTGCTGCTACGGAATATCTGGTTCAGTCGAGGCTTTATTCCTAACCAATTTAGCCACAGTACTGAATAAACACCTAGGATTGTTGTGGTTATTTTCTATGAGTTTGCTAAAATATGCTGACCTGGCAGCTTTTAGTGCCTGTCAGTAGCTACAGACATATCCTTCCATGCACTGCGAAATACTTCTAATCTTGTATTCTTCCACTTGCGCTCCATTTTCCGAGCTGCTCTCTTGATAGCACGAGTGTGATCATTGCACCATGGTGCAGGCTTTTTTCTTTAATTTTCTTTAATCTAAGGGGGCGACACTATCAAGAGTGCTAGAGAAGACTGTGTTTATATGTTCTGTTATTACTTCAAGTTCTTCTAGACTTTTTGGCTAACTGAGTATATGAGATAAATCTGGAAGATTATTAGTAAAGCTATCTTTAGTGGTCTAAATAATAGTTCTACCTGACGATAGCATGGTGTAGATTGAGTATCATTCGCTGATCCCAGCATACAAGAGACGAGGTAATGATCTGAGATGTCATCGCTCTGTGGCAGAATGTCTATAGTATCAACATCAACTTTATATGACAGAATTAAATCAAGCACATGATTATGGCGATGATTTGGTCCTGTCACATTTTGTCTGAGAGTTGAAGCGGGTTTCACCCAGGGCGCCATACAAGCTAGAACCACCACTGTCTGTGTGAATGTTGAAGTCACCAACTATTAAATCTCTATCCACAGTAACTACTAGATCTGATAGAAAATGTGTAAATTCACCAAGGAAATCAGAAATAAAGAATACTACAGGGTGATCTATATACTGTAGCAAGGGCAAAAGACGACAGAGATTTTTTTATTTGTATCTGACAGAGTCACATTAAGCATTATTAGTTCAAAAGACTTAAACTTATATCCTGTCCTCTGAGTAACACCAAAAAATTCATTGTAAATTGCAGAAACACCTCCTCCTCGACCATTCAGACGAGGCTCATATTTATAACAATAACCTGGGGGAGTAGATTCATTTAAACTAATATATTCATCTTTAAGCCAGGTTTCAGTCAAACAGAGCGCATCCAAACTATGATCTGTAATAATTGTATTTACAATTAGCGCTTTTGAAAGAGATCTAATGTTTAGTAGCCCTACCTTTATATGATGTTTATCTTCAATTGTTTTTTTTGTTTTTTTCAAGTTTTACCTTAATAAATTTTTTTCTAAATGATTTAGTAAGGGGTTTGTGTTTGGTAGTTCGGGGAACAGACACAGTATCTATGTGATATCTAGATGATATCTCTATGTGTTGTAGTTTATGTGACCTGTGTGACGTCATAAGGCAGCTAGCAGACGTTCGGATTAGCCAGTATGTCTGCTTCCTGACCTGGGCCCCAGTTAGTCAAATGCTATCACTATTAAGACTATGAGCCAAATTACTAGAGAGTAGAGCGGCACCTTCCCTGGAAGGAAAGAGTCCATCTCTCTTTAGCAGGTCAGGTCTACCTCAAAAACTCTTCCAATTGTCTATAAATCCTATGCTATTCTCCGCACACCACTCAGACATCCAGCCATTCAGTGACACTAATCTACTATAAACCTCGTCACCACAACAAGCAGGCCAGAGCATATTGCAGTGTCTGACATAGTTTTTGCAAAGCCAGACATCGTTAGTGCTGACATGAATAACAATTTTAGAAAATCTACATTTAGCATTAGCCAGCACTTGTAAATTTTATCTGATGTCAGAAGCCTGAGCCCCTAAAAAGTGTCTGGACACTCTATTTCCACATTCCTTACAACAGAATCTCCTATAACAAGGGCGCTTTCAACATGATTCTCAGAGGGTGCATCACTGAGTGGGGAGAATCGATTGGAAACCCTAACAGGAACAGGAGAGTGATGTCACTTTGCTTAGTGAGTATGCCGCTGAGACGTCACCCAAATGCCCTGCTGTGGGGGCTCTATAGCCGGAACCAAAATGTGTGTGTTGCTCGCTGTTCTACCCGCATCCGAAACAGTACCTACTGGCTTCTCTTTCTCACTGACCTCCACTAGCATTCGGATGCGTGTCTCTAACTCATTAACCTTCTCCGTCAGCCTGACTAATTCCTTACATTTATCACATGTAAATCCCTCACTGCTGACAAAGAAGCTTTAGAAAATGTGGCATGCAATGCAGGAAGCAATAGCATGAGCAGATGCCATGACTTACCGCAATTGTTTGTTGTTGTAGTTATGGTTGTTCTTGAGCGGTGAGGGTTTGAGATTGATGTGAATCCCTCAAGCAATTGTTTGCTGTTTTTGTGTTGGTTCCTGATCAGCAGATGTTTGAGACTGATGCAATAATCCGTGTAAAACACAGAGGAGAAAACGAATGTACAGTCAAAATGCGAGATATAGACAAGCGTAAAAAATAAAAGAAATTGGTGCGCACGGTAATATACATGCAGTTGAAACAGTAGAAAAGTGGGAAAACAATTAAGCACGCGGTAAAATGGCAAAGGATAAAATGATGAACGTAGAGGAATAAGCAATGCTAAGAAGGCTAGTGAGCTAAAAACAAAAAGACTTGTGCAGTGTGCCAGCAGCAACCGGAACAGGGAAGTCCCATAAAACCCCCGGAACAGGGAAGTCCCACAAAATCCTTTCATTCTTTCAGTACAAAAGAGTAGAACAACAACTGATACCTATTGCTATAGCTACTGTATAATCAATATTTTGAAAACAATTTTACAAAAACAGCATGACTGGGTAAGAATTATAGTTACCTGTGAATTTGAAAGTAGACTTTTTGTATAATTCTACTTTATAAGTTTAAATATTACTGTTGATTTTCACTTTAACGACTGAATAGTGCAAAAATCAACAAAGCAAATGTAAACTGTACACGTCTCAGTGATAGTGATGTCCAATTGGTGAACAAATCATTTAAATAAAATCTTTTGATCAATATGATACTTTTGAATCAGTCAAATTGGTTTGAATAGTGGTCTGAACTATTTGTTTAGCTAACTGATTCACAAATCAGAATCAAAATCACAGGGGGAAACCTTGACAGCACGTTTTGTGTCTCTACTTTGGAATCTAAAGAGAAGAGAATGCACATGTAAGATTTAATCTGTGTTTCTGGCTATTCATTAATTTGATATGCAATTGGCTTAAACATAATAAACGTTGTGAAACACTGATGAAGTTATGTGCGGTATGATTTGTTTAAGTCTCCCGCCTTTCCTAGAGGATTGTTTATATAATAGGCCTATGTGTAATATTTAGAAGTTTTTAAGTTATTTGCAATAACATAAGTTAGCTCTTACACATCCTAACATAGACTCTAGCACCGCCCTGCTAGTCAACTTCAGTAGGTTGCCATGCGTATAATCAGCTGTGCCCTTATTTATGCCATGTACTTGTACTTTTTATACTTATGCACATATAATACAGGTTACTTGAATACAGGAGCGGACTGGCCATAGGGAGAACCGGGACTTTTCCTGGTGGCCCCCCACTCCCCGCTCAACAACTTCTGGGCAACAAACACCCAGACCCGCCCCCCTCCCCACCCCCTTTTTGGACGTTAGTTGCGACATAGGTCGAAAATCAATAAATCACATCACTTTTATTCAAAAACACTGTTCACGATTTCGAAAGTGATGGTTATCATGAATGTAATAATGGATTTGCCATATATTTGTATACCCTGCAATTTAAGGCACTCTAAACTCTAAACCTCTGCCATGAAGGTTCTCTAGGGTCGGATCTGTGAGATTGCTCTTCACCAACACACCTGCTCAGTCAGTCTCAGATAAGGAACAGAAAGATACAAATTATTTTACCTAAATGCTATTACCAAGCTATTACTTGTGAAAGCCAGTTTTTGATATTCTTGCAGAGGTCTGTTGGATGCTGACCAAATCACTGAACCTGTCATGTCCAAAAACATTACATCTGCAGCACAATTAGAATTGATGCCCTCAGACACCCAATTATAAGTGTACAGACACTGCAAACACCTGGCAGGTAATCAAATAATATGTTCAGCATCTTCAGAAGTGATTAGTGTTTCATGTGATATTAACTGTGTAAAGAACATTCTTCTGTTTAGACAATTAAATGTAGCATATATTTACATTCTATATTGTGTAATACATGCACTATATGGTTAAAAGTATGTTGACAACCTTTCTAATTAATGGGTTTTGCAATCTCATCATTAGACAAACAATGTTTAGTAGAATGGGACCCTTTTCTATTCTAGCAATACGATGCCCCTGTGTTCAAAGTGAGGTCCAGATAGAAATGGTTTATTGAGTTTTGTGTGGAAGAACTTGACTGACCTGCACAAAGCCCAGACCTGAACCCCACTGAAAACTTTTGGGATGAACTAGAATGCTGGCTGCAATCCAGGCCCCGTCGCTCAACATCAGTGCTTGACCTCACTGATGCTCTTCTTTCTGAATGGGAGCAAATCACTGCAGCCATGTTTAAACATCTAATCAAAAGCCTTCTCAGAAGAGTTTAAGCTGTTTTGGTAGCAAAGGGAGGACCAACTCCAAATAAATGGCCATGGTTTTGAAATGAATTGTATAACAATCACATATGGTTGTGCTGTTCGGGTGTACACATACTTTTGACAATGTAGTGAATATAATAAGTATGATAAATACAAAATCTACACCACTCCAGTTTATTTTTTTAAATTAAGTGTGTACTAAATTTAAATTAAGTATATTACATTATAAAATAATAAATAGTACATAGTAAATTAGATATTTTGGACCTTTTTGTATTCAAGTTGTTTTCCATGCTGGACAAATTCATTTTTTTTTTTTTTTTTTACTTGAAATGCTATATCATTTGAAAGCAATTGAGATTAAAACTGAAGATGTGATGCACAGGGCTTTCATTTCCACCCTGTTCTACATACCCCATGCGGCAAAAACATCAAAGCATAATACAGACCGCAGTAGCGTTGGCTTCTCTGTATAGACATCAAATAAGGATTTTGCATTGGCAAGACTTTAAAGTTTTCTGAAATGTGATATCAGGGTCTGAGATTGAATCTGAATACATTTCTATGCTTGAAATTCACATTTATTTTCCAGCACAATCCTGCATTGTTTGTTTAGCCGATAGTTCTTAAGAAAAAGGGAATTATCAAGTATGTTCAGCTGAGATAAAAGCATGTGATGTATTCTGACAATAATGCCATATATAAAATGCCATGAAGTCAGGTAGCACCTTTATATTGTGATTACATTGCCTGCAAAAACCCATACTGAAAAGGGCAATAGTGTACAATCATGAGACCTCCTGATGAGTTTGTGTCTGGTTGAGTAAGTGTGCCGAGAGTCCGGCTCCTGATGGCCATGACCTCCTATGACCAACAGGTGTGTCTTTCTGTTCTTTAGCCAATTAGTGCTCATGGGTATGCAAGGGAAGCTCTGCTCATTAGAGTTTCCACACAAGAAAAAATGCAGAAAATAGGATGAGGGTTTTTCTTTCAAAAACAATTTCTCTTCAGTGTCCATACTTGGTTTAATCAAGGGCTTAATTGGGTTGTTTTGACCACCAGAACTGATGTATTCCCAACATGAAAGGACATCTTGTCTCACTTACATAGAATCAAAGAGGAAATGTACTTGGTGTTACAGTAAAGACATCTTGCTGGAGTTCTGTTGGAATTTAAAAGAGAATGTTCTTTAATTTCACACTTACTATAAATAAAACAGTCAGGAAACTCTATATGGGTCATTCATACTATGCAGTATATTTCATGTCTGCATCATATACTGTATGTCTTACAGTTTTTCTCAATCGCTTTGGTTCAATTCTTGAATAAGAATATTTTTTTTTCAAAACATTAAGTTCAAATCTCTGAACAATTAGATTCTTGTTCACACCAGATTTGAATTTCTTATTCATTTACAGTTTTTCTCAATCGCTTTGGTACAATCGTTGAATGACTATTAAACTTCGTCAAACTATATGACTAACTATATGAACATTATGTTATTTGTTCACATGACTATAGTCATTTATAATTGCTTTGGCACAAAATGCATTGAGTAAGCCTTGCAGATCAAAATAGTTTGCATTCATTTGCTATTGAATGATATTACTCTCAAATACAATTATACACATGTTCATTGTGTAAATCCCTACATGCTAAATAGAACAACCAACAATCACAATAACCTGTCACACATACAGGTGCATCTCAGTAAATTAGAATGTCGTGGAAAAGTTAATTTATTTCAGTAATTCAACTCAAATTGTGAAACTCGTGTATTAAATAAATTCAATGCACACAGACTGAAGTAGTTTAAGTCTTTGGTTCTTTTAATTGTGATGATTTTGGCTCACATTTAACAAAAACCCACCAATTCACTATCTCAAAAAATTAGAATATGGTGACATGCCAATCAGCTAATCAACTCAAAACACCTGCAAAGGTTTCCTGAGCCTTCAAAATGGTCTCTCAGTTTGGTTCACTAGGCTACACAATCATGGGGAAGACTGCTGATCTGACAGTTGTCCAGAAGACAATCATTGACACCCTTCACAAGGAGGGTAAGCCACAAACATTCATTGCCAAAGAAGCTGGCTGTTCACAGAGTGCTGTATCCAAGCATGTTAACAGAAAGTTGAGTGGAAGGAAAAAGTGTGAAAGAAAAAGATACACAACCAACCGAGAGAACCGCAGCCTTATGAGGATTGTCAAGCAAAATCGATTCAAGAATTTGGGTGAACTTCACAAGGAATGGACTGAGGCTGGGGTCAAGGCATCAAGAGCCACCACGCACAGACGTGTCAAGGAATTTGGCTACAGTTGTCGTATTCCTCTTGTTAAGCCACTCCTGAACCACAGACAACATCAGAGGCGTCTTACCTGGGCTAAGGAGAAGAAGAACTGGACTGTTGCCCAGTGGTCCAAAGTCCTCTTTTCAGATGAGAGCAAGTTTTGTATTTCATTTGGAAACCAAGGTCCTAGAGTCTGGAGGAAGGGTGGAGAAGCTCATAGCCCAAGTTGCTTGAAGTCCAGTGTTAAGTTTCCACAGTCTGTGATGATTTGGGGTGCAATGTCATCTGCTGGTGTTGGTCCATTGTGTTTTTTGAAAATCAAAGTCACTGCACCCGTTTACCAAGAAATTTTGGAGCACTTCATGCTTCCTTCTGCTGACCAGCTTTTTAAAGATGCTGATTTCATTTTCCAGCAGGATTTGGCACCTTCCCACACTGCCAAAAGCACCAAATGTTGGTTAAATGACCATGGTGTTGGTGTGCTTGACTGGCCAGCAAACTCACCAGACCTGAACCCCATAGAGAATCTATTGGGTATTGTCAAGAGGAAAATGAGAAACAAGAGACCAAAAAATGCAGATGAGCTGAAGGCCACTGTCAAAGAAACCTGGGCTTCCATACCACCTCGGCAGTGCCACAAACTGATCACCTCCATGCCACGCCAAATTGAGGCAGTAATTAAAGCAAAAGGAGCCCCTACCAAGTATTGAGTACATATACAGTAAATGAACATACTTTCCAGAAGGCCAACAATTCACTAAAAATGTTTTTTTTTTATTGGTCTTATGATGTATTGTGTGTTTCCTCACAATTTAGAGCAATGTATGTACAGGTAAGTATTTGTCATTGTAAACTACACAGTGCTGTAATCTCCTTGTCTTTCAGTATTGACAAGTACAACCTGTATATGCAGAATATGTTACACAATGTGAGATATGTGCAACTGTATGATTTGCAATATCTACTGTAAATTATTTCCTAAATTGCTAAATTGCTTTACTATCATTTATAGAGAGTGATGGAGCTGGAGGCTGATGAATCCCCACAGATTTTTGTGTATGTTGATGAGGCAGGATTCAACTTGACCAAAGTCAGGAGACATGGCCGTAATATTATTGATCACCGAGCCACTGTTGATGTGCCAGGCCAGTGTGGAGGGAACATTACAATGTGTGCTGCCATGTGTGGGAATGTTGTACTCCGCAACATTCCCATCATTGGGTCCTATAACACACAACGTCTCCTCAATTTCCTGGAAACTCTTTACAGGGATCTCATTCCTGAGAATGAGAGGGGGTTGGTAAGAACTGACTTGCCAACGTATGTTATAGTTTGGGACAATGTAAGTTTCCATCATTCAAATGCAGTCAGGGAATGGTTTGTTTCCCACCCATGTTTTCTGATGGAGTTTCTCCCACCATACTCCCCATTCTTAAATTCCATTGAGGAGTTCTTTTCTGCATGGAGATGGAAGGTCTATGATCACCATCCTCACGACCAGTTGTCCTTACTGGGTTCAATGGATGCTGTTGTGAGGATATCACAGCAGATTTTTGAAGGGGGTGGCTGCATCATGCCAAAAGATTTTTCCCTCATTGCATTGCAAGGGAGGATATCTGGTGTGATGTAGATGAAATGTTGTGGCCAGATATGAGTTGATTCTCAGTGAAATTGTCATACTCTTCACAACTTCTAAACATTATTTCATCGTGTGAGCCATCACATGCAAAATTATCCATTCAGTTATCAAAATCAGTCAGATATACATGTATATTCCATAAATATCTATGACATGGAATGTGTATTCATTGTTGCAGTTTTTTTTTTTTTTTTTTTTTTTGCATGGATGTCATTTTGTGGTAATTTTCTGTTCACATGTTATGACTTTACATGTAAGAAATGTGTAAAAATGGACATGCAAATGTGAATTTTCAGTTTATATGTAACATTGCTACAAAAATAGATTTATTATATCGTACAAATGTGCATACAGTATTGTACATTATTGACTTTTCAAAGTAAAATTGTACCTACTGTTGAAATCGGTATCTAAAAAGCTCAGTGTGATACACAATAGCATTCAGCTAGACAAAACTGACATTCTTGTACAGTACAGTAAGCAGTCAGTGTCAACAAAAAAAGTAGAACAAAAATGAAATTTGTATATAACAAACATTTCCAGGGTTGACTGACATGGTGAAAAAACATCTAAACATTTTAACCAGTATGGCTCGCACAATGACAAAACAACTTTACATTTTGGTGGCATTGGCCAGTTTACTGACACAATAACTAGGTTTTGAAGCATGAATTAAATGTTGTGGGTTTACTACATTTTGCAGACATGCAATAGAGTTGTGATGTCCCATAAAACAGTTGTGACAATTGCACTTACAGTTTAGAGAATGTTAAGACTGTTTCAAAAAATGAGCCAAAGCGATTGAGAAAAACTGTAATATATTGGATAAAATTATTATGTTCAATTGTGTACATATATGTGATTTATAGGGGTAAATCCTTAATAAATTAACTGAGTGCTATGCATTAATTTATAAAATAAAAAACTGGCTATTTATTAAGAAATATTCCAGGGGTTTCTCCTTTCTTTCCTTTCTCTAATTGAAATGTTTCAAACAAAACATGCTTTATTTGGAATTTATTTTTAATTGTAAATCAGTTTCAAAGTTTTTCCCATGTCCTCAGTATCACTTTACATTCTGTCTTTAGTAATATCCCTTTAACTAACAAAAGCTAGTTTCTTAATGAAGTGACATTATTGTGTGAAAACAACAGCACAAACATCAGTAAGTACTAATTCTTTATACATTCAGTGATGTTTTGTGGGAAAACAGGTTTGTCTCAGTCTAAAATATTACAGAAATCATTGTGATAAAATCACAATTTCAAAGATGGTTACAAAACATCAAAATTAACTTCACGTTGAAGCTAACTTATAATCCCTCAATGGCAACTTTAGGTCTTTATTTCCATCCTGTTAGATTCCATCATGTTTTGTACTTGGTAATGTTCTTGCTTTTATGTAAAAAATCAAGTTATAATTAATAAAGTGCCTTGCCTTAACCAGAAGATTTTTCTGAAAGTCTGGAGTACCCTTTTAAAGAAATAGAGTACTATATTAAATTTAAACACAAAAAGTCCAAAAACTAGTAGATATTAAAATATATCCTTCAGGATATTACCAAGATATTCATTACAAATTCTTACTTATGACGTCTTGGCTTGGGTAAGATTGTTGTGGCCACAATACAGTTACTGAATAAAGACACATACAAAAAGAACAATTTCATTTTCCAATTTGAGCTGCACAAATCATGGTAATCAATAAAACAAGAAATGTGTAACAGGCCTATCCCTGATCAGCATGACACTCTATCTCTCCTTCTATCATTTAAACCTGTGCACAGCCAGTCAGGGAAGTTTTCTGATGATCAACGCTGTCATAGAAATCTGTAAACCAATTGACAGCACACAGCTTCCTACATGAATCAATTCCAGCCTGGAGCCTTAAGACCCATTAATGCAACAGTAATCTTTTGTTTTTGTTGTTTAGGCAGGTTCCTAAACAATGAGACATTGTAATGTTTAGGCCAGAGGAGATTACTCACAGTAGAAAATGACAGTAACAAAACTGATGTTCTACTGATGGGTGTCTTCATTTGCTCAGTGTTTTCATTTTAGGATATTGCTTTAGATATCACATCTGACCATTTGTAAATAAGGGCAGACAGATACCTTGGATTAAATGTAAATTGCAAAATGGAAAATCTGAACATCACATTTGTTTCATCATCTTTTTATGCTCTGTTGAATTTTACAAATGTACTTCATGTTTATATTATCATTTAAATGCCTGACCACAGCATTTTCCACAATACAGCTGCTGAGTTGTAGCTGCTGAATTTTATAGCATGTCTTACACATATCATGGATACTTTGCAATGATAGATAGATAGATAGATAGATAGATAGATAGATAGATAGATAGATAGATAGATAGATAGATAGAGAGATACTATATAGAACAGTGTGTGAGAAGCAAATCACATTTCAAGTACTGTTTCATTTTTAATCACCTTGGCAGTGGTGTTCACATCAAAGTGTTTGTGACCTTTTTCCAAAAGAGAAGTAGCATCTGCTGTCACTGTCCTAAAGGTCAGCAGCACTGTGTCATCACAAGCATCATTAAGTGCCACCAACCTTTGCTCTGTTCAAATGGCAATAGAGAGAATACAGCTGAACACTTTTATTCTCTAAAACCACAAAAGATTTTCCGAAATCAATGCTCACAAATACAAAAACTTGTAGCAAGAAAAACAATAAGAAACAAACAAAAACAAACAAAACAAAACTTGAAGCATTTTTTTCTTTCTTTCTTTTTTTTTTTTTTTTTTTTTTTGACTATTTCTTTCCATAAGCAAGTGATTTAACAAATAAGAACTAAGAAACAGGTTTCTCCTTTTTAAATATGATTTCATAAATCAGGAAGAAGGCAAGCGGCAAT
Source organism: Myxocyprinus asiaticus (assembly GCF_019703515.2). Classification (NCBI taxonomy): domain Eukaryota; kingdom Metazoa; phylum Chordata; class Actinopteri; order Cypriniformes; family Catostomidae; genus Myxocyprinus; species Myxocyprinus asiaticus. The sequence goes on along the minus strand of NC_059363.1, from coordinate 12,566,085 downwards.
CATTACTTTTAGAAACTATTTCATTTGTTCCAACCCCCCACCCTCACCCACCTTTTTCGGGTGATAATCTGTGCTTTTCAAAAGCACCATAACTTCAATGTTAGTTCTATAAAAGACCCCATAAAATTAAAAACTGCTTAAAAGTATCCCATGTTTATTAGTTTTTAGGCTATCTGTATGTGAGTGTACACCAAAATATTGGCAAAATAAATGTATAGCAGATGTACACCTTTAACATTTACAGTTATTCCCCAAAAACTTTCTCTCTTGGGAAAATGGACCAAAAATATTAATGACTCACATTGTACATAGAACTGTGTAAAAATGTTTGTCTAATAAAATACTTTCTGGAATGAGAAAATCCCGTCAATCAGTGGCGCCTGCAGCTGTACGGCCGTATGCACTGTGCATACCATGAGTGCTCTGACTGACCTGAGAAACATTTACTCTCTGAATATTTCTTCAATCATGAAGTGTGTCCACTATTTCTGTTGGCTGTTTAAAAGAACTAGCGATTCCCAAGTCGGTTCTTTTCAGTGAATTGGCCAAACGGACTTGCAAAACGGTTTGAATCAATTTGTGATTCAGTACTATTCGTTCGGAGTGCTCTCTCACGGAATCATTTGGAACAGTTTCTCAAAACAGTTTATGATATTTACGAACACACCCTCTTAAAGATTTTCCCATCAAAAAACAGTAAAGAACTGGCAGCAGGGTTGCCAGCATGTTATTGTAAAATTAACTGTGTTTTTGCTGTTGCTGAAATTAACAGCTAGATACTGTTTTAACTGCTACAGTATACAACTGTAATTTAGCAGCATATAGCTGTCAAATTACATACTATCTACTGTTATTGAAATTAACAGCTATGTTCCCAGCATGCACTGCGGCATGAAGAAATTACTTCGATTTTTTACTATTTATTGGTTTATTTTGACGTTATTTTTGTTGTAGTCTAAGTTACTTGGATTTTAATGTTCAGCTCTTACTTACGTAAAAGTATGTTTGTTAATTGTCACCACTGTTGCGTTTTTTATGCCGAGAGTTGATATCTGTATGTCTTGATAACAACTCAAGTTATGCTGTAAGTTCATCAAAAACATCAAACACTCAATTTGCTGATATAATTTTGCTTAAATATCCTTTATTGTTTTTGCTTTTATGTATTTATGTGTAATGCATCACTATTGCCACATACAGTGCCATTTGCAAGGTAGGTTCAGTCATTCAGGCTGACCTTAGGTTTTGTCTTCCAAGTAGTACAGTGCAACAACTTGTCTTTTACTTAAACATAAATTGACTGGCTGGAAGAACATAATATAATACTAAAGAAGGTCCAAAGTGCCAGCTCAAGATATCACTAATCACCATAATGGTGACTTCAATCAAAACACAACTATTGATAACAAAACAACAACACTAATTAAACTAAGACTTCTATTAAGTCTGAATAAATAATTTTGTACGTTTTCTTTTTTTTTTTTTTTTTTTTGTAGCTCCAATGCATTTGCCAAAGCATACATACTTATTCAGTCGCAAAGGCTTATGGGTATTTCACCATTATAACCCACAATGCAGTGCTATACTGTTATTTTACTGTGTACATGTTGTTGTTTTTTTTGTTTTTGTTTTTGTTTTTTTCATAAAAAATACACTGTTCAATACTGGCAAAATTGTACATTTAATGTGTACATTGCTTCTAAGGTTGATTTTTTTTATTTTTTTTATTTACTTCTCATTAGACAGGCAAGTGAAGGCTGATGTGAGATAATAAAAACAGAGGAGTTTGTCAGAAACATCATGAACACTAACCATGTTAAAATATACGTTTCAAAATGTCACTATAGCTTTCACCAAGATGATATCATGATTTTAAATGTTCATTTTCCCCTAGTGCCTTGCACAGAACAGCTATTTACCATAAAACTATTCACTTCACAGTGAGCCTGCTCTTGATCTCCCAGAATGCAACATTTTTCACAGCAAACTACAGTATTTAAGAATCACAGTAGATGTAGGAATTTGGCTGTAAATTTACAGCATTTTTTTTTACAGTGCGGAACAAAACAGCGCTGGATAAAGTGGAAATTTACCTACAATAAACTGAAACAAAAGGCTGTCTTTTTGAGAGGTAACTTTGAGAAACTTAAGCTAGGGCTGTGTCATGTGAACATGGGGCGAGACACCTACATTCTGCTTTATTCATTCTGGTGCAATTTGCTTGATTTAGCATGAGAATGTATTTGTTCTGATTAGTTACTGGAAGAAATGCTTTAGCCAATAGATACATGAACGCTACTCATGCTCGAGAAAAAAACAAAAATGCTTGTCTCAAAATCACCTGAATTGAATGCTTTGGTGTTGTTTTTGCAAACCGATTTTCCCGGGAGAGGATGCCACCGGATCCCCCAAGATATAATGTACGTACCCTCAGATGTAATCCTGCAGGTGCCAATGCCCTCAATAGCAAGCAGTGGAGGAAGTATCAAATCATGATTTTGCCGTGATGTGATGTAAACTAAAGACTACTGGATTTTTTTATTATTATTATGCACCCTTTGATATATCCTGCCCAAACTTCCTGTTTCAGTAGATAATACATCGATAGAAAATACATTTCCATTCATCAAATGATTTCATGAGGACTTTAAGGTAACATCAGAATACCAAAGCTGATTGAGATTCTAAAGGCAAATCACAAACCACCACTGACTGACCTTACAGTCTTAATGTGCTAATTGTTACTCTCCTGAATAGCAAAGAGCTTGGATATGCCTATTTGTGGTGTTGGAGAAAGAAAAAAGAAAGCAAGAAAGTGAAAACAAAGCCACCATGCCCTGCCAAAGTAGGAAAACAAAGCATTGTGAAATGTATTGTTTTCTACGCTCCGGAAGATAATTATCATTCATTCACCCATATATAAGCAACTGAGCTCACCGGCATTCAAAAGTCTGGCTCATCCATGTCAAAGGAATGAATTGAGTTTCCCCAATTATCCCAATGCACACTCATTTATACAATAACATTTATATTAGGATTCAAACTAGCACTCAGCTGTTAATTCACAGAATGAAAATCAAGCAATTGCCCAAGCCACACAGATCAGAGATTAGAATGCAATTTACAGCATCAGTGATCTGGATGCAATCAAGGCAAAGTCCTCAAACACAGAGGGCCTACTTACACAAAGTCACTTTATGCATCTTGATTGATCAGATTGCTATTTGATTGGGTATGCACATTCCATTTACACTTGGCCATATGTAAATATGTCTCCGCAAGATTGATAAAAATCAGATCTAATATTCCCCTGCTATACTGTATGTAAATATAACAGGGTTCACTTCTGTAATGGAAAGTGAATGCTAATGCCGGGCAGTAAAATGTTATTTTTTAAATATTTTTGAGAGGGTCTGTTGAACGTTTATGGCAATTAATGTTTGAGTTTTGCATTTTCTCCATACTGTATGTCTCATACATGATTGCTCACTCATGTGCGGATTGCATGGTTTCAAAATTTCTGAATGATATAGTTCCATTTGGGAGGAGTAAAGTTTATGTGCCGTATGTTGCCTGAACTGCCAGATGCATTTACACTTAGCTGAGTCAAGTCTTGTATGCGTCGGACTGCAAACCACAGCAAATGTGTTTTGGAGACTTGGTCTTTTCATGATCGGATAGCTATCCGATCAGTAAAACATATGAAGTGACCAAGTGTAAATACTCCCAGAGAGCTAAGGGTGATGCATATACATCACACTTTGTTGTTATGAATGATGTCAATGCATCAGAATCCCCTGTTCTCCTCAGAACGCCCTACAACAACGATTATCCTTATGATCTCCACCATCTATGTTAGCAGAACAGCACTGATAGACTCCCACTTCGAGTGAAAATGATCTCATTTGCAGATCTGCCTGAAGATGGATGACGAGTCATTATTACACAACAACTTTCCCTCCACCTACCTTTCCATCCCATTTCTGAAGTAAAATAGGGTAGCCCACACTGTGCCGCCTGAACTCGCTTCTCATACATTCACGAAAGCCTCATCATTACTATACCATGTCCAGCTCCCACTCTAATGCCTCCTGACATTTGCCGTGAGGGTGTTTAATGACCAGTAGATGTGATGCTTTAAATCACTGTCCGTCTTTAGCCCCCACCAGATGGCTCTCTTTCACACACGTCCTTTCTGACACATTGAAAAATGCTGATTAATATAATGGGGCTCTGCACCTCTCATAGCAGCTTGGTCATTGCTAATTACTTCCATCCACTGCTTAAAAAAAGAAAGAAAAAGGAGGGAAAAAGAATCTCTTGTGCTCTTGTGAGTTTTCTTTTCCAGTCTCTTTTCAGCATAGAGTACAATTTTAACTAAACTCTGCAATAGAATCAGTCCAGGGACTTGAATTTAAAGGTGGCATACAGGATAACACTAGAATCACCAAACGTAAGCGCAAAAAATTGTGATTGTTTTGAAACAGGATTCCCAAAAATTTTTACTGCCCCTATTGCCTTGCAGATCTAGGATTGGTCAGATAAACAGGTACCAGTTGCAGCTCATAACCACAGAATAGGTGGGGCAGATCTGGCAATGACATTATATGTTATGTATAACCACTGTTTTGTTTTTTTGTTTTTTTACTTTATCCAACTCGTTCAACTCATTATTCATAAGATAATGAATAATATAACTATCTACATGCCATATACACGATTCCACAGTACTAAACATTTTTATGTTTAATAATACTACTAATCATTGCTTGAAGTGGGGCAGTACACAGCGGTACGCAGTACCTACACTTCTATAATTTACTCTACAGAGTACCGGTGGTTTTTCTTGCATACCACCACTTCTCAGACTCTCCTGGACGATGTAATGTCTTTATTTAATGTAAGTCAGTGATTTGATGTGGCCCGCCAATCACTTTTATCTGACCTTCCAAATTATTTTGATAAAATCGTGGTAATCATCTGAACGCTCGTCAAGCGATCCGTGGTCCCGTTTTGGAGTGTGCGTGTTTAAGCTTGTCTGGACATAGTTCCGTTTCACTCTTCTCCAAAACATGAACCAGCAACTTTTGGGTGAGCACATTTTATTGTGTCTTATTCACTCAAATGTATTAATGCAAATTGGTTAGCTGCTGGGTGCAGTCAAAATTACAGACTTAAAAATACAGAAGTGATGTCAGCTCATAGTCACCTTTTTTCACAACAGGCAAAACGATGATGAAAACCGAAGCTTCAAAGAAAATATATAGGAAAATTTGCTTTTATTCTCCATTCTTTTCTGTGGTGCTTGTAAAAAGATTATATGAATTGTCATTGAACTTGCCTATGCATATATAATGACACAGTTTGGTTCTACATCGTTCTCAATCCTGAACATCATCAAATCTTTTTGTTCACCATTACTAATGATTATTATCTGCATCAGTATCTGTCTCCTGTGTGTAAATTAATGTGTGCATTCAAACCAATTGGTCAAGGTTAGACTGGTTGGTATGGTCGAGTTAGCCCCTGTTGTTAGATGCTGTAACTATACCATTCTGGAGGCAAAAAGTATCTAACTACTTGCCTTCTCCATTGACAGCCATTCAAAAGTAGCCATGTATTCTAACATGTTTTTATTATTATTTTTTTGGTATCAACATTTATATAGCAAGAATTTCATATTAAATTATTTTAAAAGTAATAATTATAATTAATATTGATAATATAATATAATATATGGAAATTATAATCAATAATTATTATAATAAATCATAAAATATATTATAATATAATTATTAATTTTAATTATAAAAATAATTCTTACTATTAAATGCATTATTACATCATATTATTTCAGTAGATTAATTGCTAGTGAAGGATTTGGACTGTGCCATAACATAGTTTTACTGTGGCTCCAAAGTGATTAGTCACATGGCATTTACAGCTCTGGTTTCGGAAACAAAAGCCCAGAACTAAGTGCCCATAAAGCTAAGATGGCAGCATGCAGGTCATGTACTTCCAGCAGAGCTGAGCAACTGCCACTGAAATTAATGGGAATGCTAACAGTTTTTTTCTAGATATTGTAGACCTCTGTTACTCAACCAAACAGAGCAATGATTTAAAGGCAAATAGATGAGCAACCCCCCAACACACAAATGGTGTTATTTGGATTCATAAGCCATCAGTAAGCTGATTATTGCATCTCCTGTTTAGACAATGACATTTACTAGGCTTTCATTACACCATCTTCAAGCATCAAGAGAAGCTAATGGTACCCTTTTGAGCTAAAGCATCGCAAGGTGGATAAAAGATGAGCTTCTATCCAATGGGAAGAAAGACAAAGAGCTGTGTTACAAGAAGACATGAGGGCCCAAATTCCTGTCTCACGTTCACCTATAGAGGAAATAAATGTAGATCTATTCTGTCTGAGGCATAACCACTGTCTGTCTCTATTCTCACTTCTGAATGTCTATTCATGCTCCCAAAGACTGTATGGGCTATAGAAAGTAGGGGAGTAATGGTTCAAATTTCTCATGGTTTGGTTTGTATCACGGTTTTAGGGTCATGTCTTCAGTACGGTTCAGCATTTGTTATGTTCAAGGAAAAAAAAATATTACTGCCAATTCCAAAGTAAAAATACTCAATTTAGTAACAGACACTTCAAGAGATGTGCCCTCACTACAAATCACCATGGTTTTACTACAGTAACCATAGTTTAAACATTGTATTTGTAGTATAATCATAGTAACCACAAAATTAACATGGCTACTGTCATGGTTACAACACTATAGCAAAATCAAGGTTACTATATGGAAACTACAGTATTACTGTTGTAAAACAATGGTTAGTTGTATCAAAATGATTATTTCTGCCAATACAACAATGGTGACAGCAGTTTTTGTTTCTTCAGTTGTGGCTACTACAATATTACTATAGTAAAACCATGGTTACTATATGGCTACTACAGTACTACTACATAAAACAATGGTTAATTCTATCAAAACCATGATTTCTGCTAAGAAAACCATGGTGACAACAGTCCTTGTTATTACAGTAATAGTTACTACAATATTACTATAGTAAAACCATAGTTAATTTTCGTTAGGGTCTTGCAATACCTGCATTATTACGTGACAGGCATCAACATAAAGTGCATTTCAAACTCAATTCATAAATGAATACGAGAATGGATGTTGTAACGTGACTCGAGTCTTTTAATCACACGCGGAAATCCCACATCTTCATCAACAGAGTAAGGGCAACATAACGAACACCCCAAGTGCTTTAGTTCTTGTTTCATGTCTGTCCGAACTAGCACTGTGTACCTGCTTAAAGACGTGAGTGTGTCTGTGTGCAGTTTTGGTCTCACCTGCGATTCTGCGCACTATATATCCTTGGGTAATGTCAGTGTAAATAGCTAATCAAATATCGTAAATGTTTTTTTGACCATCACTGTTGTAATTGACTGCATAAAGAAAAAGTTCCCAGACATGAGACTTAAATGACGCAGGGGTTTCTCTCTTGCGGCTTGTTTTCTCAGCTTGCCATTTTGCCAGATAACATGTGGAGAACTCTGATGTCATCAACTGATTTAACATACTAATAGTTAATAGGACAGCTTCTCTGTGTAGAAAGATTAGCCACGTGAAACACAGGCAGAGTGTGTCCATCTACAGAGCCATACAGGTGCATTAGCGAGGGTTACAACTGTGCATGGCTATTTGGCGCTTTATTTTCTTCGCCAAACTGTATGATCCAGATGCGTTATTAAACTAGCAAAGAACCGTGTAGCAAATGCTTACCGAACTGTGGCTGGCAAACCGTACGGTTCATTTTTTAAAGAGAACCGTTACACTCCTAATAGATTGAGTGCCAGATTACTATAAACAGCACACCTTTTTGTCTGCCACCAAACAAAGGGAACACACTTCACTTGCAGCAGCACTGTATGCTGAATACTGTATTTGATAGAATATTGTCTCATTGCATGAGAAAAACCCATTTATATAATTTCAATACAAATGTACATAAGTAAACAGTATAAGCTTGGAAATATTCAATATTTATGCATTACATATGGAAGCTATCTGAGAATTTATGCTATGATGATATCAATGTCATTTGTAGTTTATGTAATCAATGACGATGCAACTAAACAACATATAAATTATTACTACATTAAAAATGGATAGTTGACATTAAATACTTTTGAGAATTTGACATATCCTCTGGTTTGACAAGCTATACTCCATCTAAAACAAGTTTAAACAGGGTTTTGTTCATTATATTATTATTATTATTAGCCTATGCATGCAGCGTTTATGGCCTCATAATAATTGAGAAACTACATGGAATATTTGTACAAATAAAAATCCATTTGTCACACTACAGGACTATCCAAGGCACAAGGGTGATTAAAAATTGGTGAAAAATGTAAAAGACCATTTTACCAGCCACAAGACAATACATTTTCACATCAACAGTACATTCATATAAGTTGGAACCTAAAACCTTAATGTTGACAAAAAGGTCTATTGATTTTATGGAATGTAGTTAATATAGCATCAAAACAAAGATATTTATTATAGTGAGACAAACAAATCAAGCCGGAATTTTTTTTTTTTTTTTTTTTTAAGTGAAAATTTGTATAAGAACAATTCACTTTCACTTTCACTGTAAGCAAAGCGCTTTATCATGAAGCAAACAAAACTGTCAAGCACGGATGACTAAAATCTGGAAGAAATGTTTTTTTGTGTTTTTATTATAAAACTGCTATGCTTTCGGTATTCCTTGTAATGAGATTTCATTTGTAGTGGCGTTAAGTGTTGCAGGGAAATGAAATCTCTGTGTCTAAGACATCTGAGTCACATTTCTATATGATCAGATAAATGGAGAAGAAAGACCATTAACCAGATTTTATGCTTGCAGGAGAATGTCACATCAGTACAGAGCACACGCTGCAGGAACTGACAACTCAAGCCAGGTTTGGTACATGTCTCTAAACTAGAGGAGTTCTGTTGCTTTTACATTCTTGGAGACAATACTGGGGACTGCCTCGCACAGCTTCTTTCAGCATGTCAGCATCAAAGTTGGCAACTATTATTTGGTATCACAAATAATTGGCACACATTCTGTGAATTTTGCAGCAATTCAGCCTTCACAAATATAACAGAAATTCAATTCTTAATCTAAAATTCATCATGCATATTGATTAGTCCTTTGCCTGTAATGAGTAAAATCTTCTAATGAAATCTTCCTTTTCCTTATAATAACCATTATTGGGTAAAGAAAGATGGTGTGGATCCCCCGATTACTCTTTTCACAGAGAAAATCTGTGGGTTCTAACACTGGCTGCAGATGTTTGAGGAGCCTTTTTTTTATTTGAGTAATCATGCTTTCCCTCCCGTCGGCTTGCACTCAGGCCTGCAATGGCCAGGGAAGGCAGCTGAGCAACTGCTTTGGTCTTCAAATCCCACGCTCTAGTGGAAGACATATGGACATGGCTTTATGCTGCTGGTTGCATGATCAACCACTGAAACTGTATAGAGCTGCTCTCAGTGCAGATAAATTAAAGTCCAAACTATGGAGCTCTGGGCTGAATAAAATTACTCCACAACGTCAGGTCATTTACCAAAATCAGGCCGGTGTCCATAAATTTAGTAGGAGGAAAAGGAACAAAAGTTGAATGGGAAAACTTGCCAGTGTGTGGACAGTGCTGTAAATTGGGTCATTAACAAACCGGTTTGGCCCTTGAGCAAACAGGACTTGTGTGTTTACACAGTCCATGCAAAGTATCCATCTTTATGTCCAAGCTACATCTATTTGTGACCAACAAATAAAGTTTATGACTGATAATCAACAAAAACAAATGTGTTGGCTTTGCTATCGATATGCGAAATGGTATAGCTTCTCAAGTCTTTTGATAAAACTAAATATACTGTGTCTATAACTAGATAGGTAATGTTTGTCAAGACACACTTTGATGTTGGCTTGGTATAGCCTTGCTGGATGGTTAGATGGATGGATTGATGGATGGATGAATTCAGACGGAGAACAAGAAAAGTGTTAATTGGAGTAAAAATGAGTTCAGGCTCAACTTGTGGAGTTTTTGGCTGTCATAAAAGTAGTAAACTATATTAATGTAACTAACCTCAGGCCTTCGCTTCATGTCATCGACCCACTGATCACAGGTGAGGCACTGTCAAAAGAGGCAACTCTTTCAGTATCGGTGCTATAGTCACATGTTTTTTTTGTTGTTTTTTTTTGTTGTTCGTTTCGGAAAACGAAAACAGGCTTCTATTATCAATCATGAAACACTTGCGCTTTCAGGAAAAAGGTGGATATATTTTAGTTTGAAAACACATTAATTGTGCTACTTTTACGCCTCTCATCCACACTAGAATGGCATTTTCCTCTATCTATCTATCGAAAACTGAGTGTTTTGATAACATTCTCCATTACCACATATAGTGATGTCACAACACCAAAATCTCAGTAGTCGGTACCCAAACCAGTGAAATTTCATGGTTCTTAATACCAATTTTGATACCACAGCACAAATATGCTAATATGGTAATGTGCTATTAGACATACTCCTTTAGTCTATTTAATCTTGTGCGATCCCACATCCTTTTGTGTGGACATTGTGTTTTGACACAATGTTTTACACAATGCATAATTTATATTAATTTAAACTGACTGATCTCAGTTTAAAAGACTCTGTGCTGTCAGTAAAGGGTTAAACTTTTGATGGATGCAGTCATGTGACCAAAAAAAAAAAAAAAAAAAAAAAAAGCATGCCGCGGATCACAGAAGAGTTTGTCTATGGGAGAAACCTGGTGAGAAACCTATTTAAGTTTGTACATCGAAAACTGTTTGAGTCAAAAGATTATAGTCTCTAGTTGCATCCGATATTCCATTTTTAAAATGTGAGTGATTTATCGCAAAATGACACACAGTTAAACACAATAATCACTATAGTGGACAATAGCGCTAGTTTTTCTATTAGAACTACTACTGTGCATATTCACATTGACAACAAATGTTGCTTTCAGTGGCTATATGGAGTTAGGATGAAAACATCGAAGTAGAAAAAAAACATTGTAACATTCAAGTTAAATATTTTTATTTGTATAGTTTTTTATTTGTGCTTTTCCCAATACACATTGCTCCAAAGCAGCTTTACAGAAAATTATCGGTAATGTAACGTCTCAAAAACATGAATAACCAACACTCCTGGAAACATAATAAACAATTTGATTTGAAAAATAAAAATAAAAAATCTGACTTTCTGTAGCTTGGTCCCATGTCCTGAGTCTGTTCGTGATTTTCGTGTGTGTGTATGCACAAGAATTAGTACCTTACTGTCCTATGATCGCCAAGCCCTTCTTAACATACAGTCCTCTGTCATGGACTCGTGTGTTCGAAATCCTGGTGGCGAGTGATTTTTCTATAACCACTTTCTTCACCTTTTCCCGTGGGTGTGTGCCGTATTCCTGGCTGCGTGCTTCATCGTAAGAGACGCCACAGAAAGCGAGGAAAACGAGGCGGTCTCTTGGTTAGGATTAAGAGATCTCTGCACACGTCTACAGTGATTGTCGATTCCACGTTCGGCGATCTTCTTGGAGACGATGGCTGGCACAAATACATCATCCCTCAGCGTACTTTGGAGCCCCGATACGCCTGTCTATTGCCCATCCTACCAGATTCAGCATCATCTGCATGCGCTCCAGTGTGACCACGAATCATCAGAAAAGGCGCCAATCTCCGAAATTTCTGATCACTGGAATACTTAAAGCCGTCAAAAGCATCATTGGATGCTGCTTTGTTACAAGCTAGAAATTCCTTTCTTGCTAAGATGGCTTTGGTAAATGCAAGATCTATTTCCAATTAAACATTCATCTTAAATGACTTGAACTGAATTTCCTATTTGTAACAGAGACTTGGTGAGTTGGATCATTTATCTGAACTCTCTCCAAGTAACTGTGACTTTTTAGCTCCCCTAGGACTGTGGGGTGTGAGGGGTTGGCTTCAGTTTTTAAAAATTGTTTTAAGTGCCGATTATTACCCTCAGAACATTACAATAGTTTTGAGGTACAGTTACTAAAGGCTCAGCTGTACAGTCCAGTACTCTGTGCTCTCATTTACAGGCCTCCTAAATATAATAAGGACTTCATTCAGGAATTTGCTGATTTTTCATCTAGCATTGTGCCTACTACGGACAATCTTATCATTCTTGGTGATTTTAATATTCATGTTTGCTGCCCTTCCAAACCTCTGGTTAGGGAGTTTGTTCAACTTATCAACTCATTTAATCTCACACAGTATGTTACTGGCTCTACACATGATCATGGTCATACTCTTGATCTTGTTTTATCTTTTGGTCTTCCCATCTACAATGTTGAATTTACTGAGTTTTGTCTGTCTGATCATAATCCTGTTGTTTTTAATGTTGCACTACCATGTCCGATTCCAAAATCACATTTCTCTGGGTCATATTCATGTTCTATAACCTCTTCTACAGCCAGACATTTCTCTGAGGCCTTCTCTGCTTCTCCTGTGTTGTGCACTAGAGACCTGCATGGGACGGATTTTTCAGTCCCGCTCCTGACCCCTCCCGCGAGATTCTGTCCCGCTCCTGCAATAAATATATCTTATCTTCTCACGCTCCTGCCCGCAACTTTCACGTTTTGTCCCACTCCCGCCCACAGGTAAAGGTATGCGTGGATTTGCTTCTGCCTGCTCCTCTGATATCAGACAGTTTTTTAAAAAGCAAACACAAACACCACAGATATCGTCAGCTGAAAAAGAGGATGAAGCATCAGTAAAAACTTCCTCAGGTTTGAGGCAGCTGCAGTCCTGGGAGTCCCGGGAATCATTTTATTCTCCCGCAACCCACACACACAAGTGTCTCACCACCCGCACCCGCACTCACCAAAGCAAAACTTGTCCCGCACCACACTCTGTTGCGTCGGGTCCCGCGGAAGTGCAGGCCTCTATTGTGCACTATGAAGCTACTTCATCCAAGTCTAGGCACAGAGGAGATGGTCAGTCTTTTTAACGATACCTGTACTTGCAATTTAGACTCTGTCGCTCCTTTTAAAACTAGAAAACCTAAACTAAGGACCCAGCCTTGGTTAAACAATAACACATGTGCTCTCAGACAGGAATGTAGAAAAGCAGAGCATAAATGGAAAAAAAGACAGACTGTAAGTGTCTTATGAAATCCTTAAGAATTGTCTATCTGCATACCAGCACTCTGTAAAAGATGCAAAAAACAAATATCTTTCTGATATAATCTCTAAAAATACTCATAATCCAAAAACTCTGTTTAAAATGATATATACAGTGCTCACTCCCACTGTCACCTCTCGTCTTGATGCTACACCTGAGACTTGTGTAGCGTTTTTAGATTTCTTTATTGGTAAGGTTGATGCTTTACGATCTTGCATTACCACTAATAGTCATGACCCCTCTTGTTCTGTTTTGTTTGATCGGTTTAAACCTATATCTCTCACTGAGTTGATAGATATAGTCCAACAGATAAAGACTACCACCTCTTCTGTTGATGTTATTCCTGCTCGGCTCCTCAGAGAGGTGCTGGACATGGTTGGTTCTTGACAATTATGAATAGCTCCTTATATAATGGCATTGTTCCATCCTGCTTTAAGCAAGCAGTGATCCACCACTTCTTAAGAAGTCAAACTTGGATCCTACCAACCTTAATAATTTCTGGCCCATTTCTAAACTGCCATTTTTATCAAAAATCCTGGAGAAAATAGTTTTTTCTCAGCTCTCTTCATTCCTATCTGAAAACAACATTTTAGATAAATTTCAGTCTGGTTTTAGAGCTCATCACAGCACAGAGTCTGCACTACTCAATGTGACGAATGATTTGCTGCTCACTGTGGATACTGGTAGACCTGCAATTTTAATGTTGCTTGATCTTAGTGCTGCTTTCGATACGGTTGATGATACTAGTTGGTATTAAAGGCACATCGTTAGATTGGTTTACATCTTACCTTTCAGATAGAACTCTGAGTGTTAGGATTGGGAATTCTTCCTCTCCTTCTGCACCTTTCACTTGTGGGGTACCTCAAGGTTCCATTTTAGGCCCGATTTTATTTTCTTTATATATGCTTCCCCTGGGTTCAATTTTTAGGAAATATAAAATTTAATATCATTGTTATGCCGATGATACACAGCTGTATGTCCCACTTAGTTCTGATGATTCATATTCTAAAATGTTTAAATGCTTTGAGGATATTAAATGCTGGACAGCAAGAAACGTTATCCAGCTAAATGAGAGTAAGACTGAAATTGTTGTGTTTGGCCTCCCTAGCACTGTCTGATATCACTAGCAATCTAGCGACCCTGTCATTAAATGTTCATCACTTTGCTAAAAAACTTGGGAGTGATCTTTGACATGGCTCTAAATTTTTAGAAACAAATAAGTGCTGTGGTGAAGGGCAGCTTTTTCCAGCTCAGGTTGATTGCTAAATTAAAACCATTGCTCTCATTTAAGGATTTGGAGATAGTTATTCATGCCTTCATCTCATCCAGACTTGACTATTGTAATTCACTGTACATGGGTCTTAGTCATTCATATCTGTATCGCTTGCAGTTAGTCCAAAATGCAGATGCTAGGTTGCTGACTGGAACAAGGAAGTGGGAAAGTATTTCACCTGTTCTAGCATCTCTTCACTGGTTACAAGTCCAATACAATATTCATTTTAAGATTTTGTTATTTGTTTTTAAAGCTATTAATGGTTTAGAACCATCTTATCTCTCAGAACTCCTTAGTCATCAACAATCCTCCAGGACTCTCAGATCCTCTGATAAAGGTCTCCTGCATACACCATGCTCACGCTTGAAGTTTAAAGGGGATCGTACCTTCTCCGTAGTCGGCCCTAGACTATGGAATAACATACCTCTGGACATTAGTTCTGCTCCTACGCTTCACATTTTTAAATCACGTCTGAAGACGTATCTATATTCTTTGGCTTTTATATGAATGTATATTGTATTGTTTATTGTTTTTAATGTCAATCTTGCTTTTTTATTTCCCCTTAATTCATTGTTTTATTTTCCCATGTACAGCACTTTGGTATACCCTTGTTGTTTTTAAATGTGCTCTATAAATAAATTGACCTTGACCTAAAATTTCATAACTTAGTCCCGCTGTCCAAATATGTGGAAGTAAATTTTTAGGAAAACTATTTGTTCTAGATTATTGTATTTTATTTTATTATTATTATTATTATTATTATTTTTTTTTTTTTTTTTTTTTTTTTTTTTTGCATGTTTATTAGGTTCTACTAGTTACAAATCAAAAAGGGAAATGAAAAATGCACACAGTAGTCGTGCTCGGGTCTCAGGAGGTTAAAGTTAAATTTCAATGTTAATAATACATCAATACAAATGCATGTTTCCTCAATTAAGTATCTGTTGCTTAAGTTTTTTATTTTTATTTTTATTTTTTTTTTAAGTAGGGCCCTACTGAAATCTGTTTTATTTTTCCCCCCAAATCCTTTAAATTATTTTTCCAGAATTCCATGTTTTAATGTTTAACTAAATTTTATC